>NW_006922344.1:117584-122898 GCF_000298275.1 Orycteropus afer afer
CTTGAGCCAAGATCCATCTGACAACAGCTATGATATCCCTTGTTCCACGTCCTCTTCTGAATCCGGCTTGAACCTCTGGAATTTCTCTGACCTAGTAGGTTTAAAAAAAAAAAAAATCACTCAAAGAAAAGCAGGTCACTGTACCTACCCCCAGCTCTGGTGTAATGACTCAGAGATTTTGCCTAAGTGAAGAAGGCATTTGGCTATCAGTCAAAAGGCCAGCAGTTTTAACCCACCAGCCATTTTGTGGGAGTAAGATGAGGCAGTCTGCTTCTATAAAGATTTATAGCTTTGGAAACCATATAGGGCGTTCTACTCTGTCTATTGGGTCACTAGCAGTTGGGATCAAGTAGATGGCAGTGTATTTGGTTTTTGGTGTAGTAGCTCCATAAAACCAATAAGCTAAACCATACCCCAACTGTCTTTTACTTTTTTAAATTACATTTTATTGAAATGTAATTTATGTACAGTGAAATACACAAAACTAAAGTGATATAGGTCAATGTTTTTTTTGGGTTTTTTTTGCAGTGTTCCCCCCTTCCCTCCCCTCCCCCCCTGGTTACCAACAAAGAAAGTTTCCTTCCATATATAAACCTTTCCTTGACTTTTACAATAATAAACTAATACTATATTTGTCATGTGATAGACTTATTTCACTCAGCATAATGTCCTCCAGATTCATCCATGTTATATGGTGTTTTGCAGATTCTACATTATTCTTTAATGCTGCATAGTATTCCATTGTGTGTTTGTACCATAGTTTGATTATCCATTCTTCTGTTGATGGGCACCTAGGTTGTTCCACCTTTTTGCTACTGTAAATAGTGCTGCGATGAACATAAGTGTGCATACATTTGTTCTTGTTCCAGTAATGCAAGTGCTGGGTCAAATGGTATTTCTAATTCCAGCCCTTTAAGGAATTGCCATACTGCCTTCCATAGTGGTTGTATCATTTTAAAGTCCAACCAGCAGTGTATGAGAGTCCCAATCTCTCCACATCTTTGCCAGCATTTGTTATTTTCTGTCTTGTTGAACTTTGCCATTAGTGCTGGGGTGAGATGGTATCTCATTGTTTTGATTTGCATCTCTCTGATGGCTAATGATCATGAGCATTTCTCCATGTATTTGCTGGCCACCTGAATATCCTCTTTGGTGAAGTGTCTATTCATGTCTTCTGTCCATTTTTTAATTGGATTATTAACCTTTTTGTTATTGAGGTATAAGAATTTTCTATAAATTTTAGAGATTAGTCCCTTGTCACATATGTCATTGCCAAATATTTTTTTCCCAATCTGTAGGTTCTCTTTTGACTCTTTTGGAGAAGTCCTTTGAAGCACATAAACATTTAATTTTTAGAAGGTCCCATTCATTTAGTTTATCTTCATGTTTGTGCATTTTGCATTATGCTCAACAGTCTGTTTACGCCATAAATTAGGGCCCCTAAATTTGCCCCTATTTTTTCCTTGAGGAACTTTATAGTTTTAGGTTTCACATTTAAGTCTCTGATCCATCTGGAGTTAGTTTTTGTGTAAGGTGTGAGGTATGGATCTTGTTTCATTTTTCTGCAAATGTATATACAGTTTTACCAGCACCATTTGTTAAAGAGACCACCTCTTGCCCATTTGATGGATTTCAGCCCTTTGTCAAAATCAGCTAGCTGACCATAGGTCGACAGATCTATTTCTAGATTCTCAATTCTATTCCACTGATCTATGTGTCTGTTGTTGTACAAGTACCAGGCTGTTTGGACTACTGTGGCTTTATTCTTCTTCAATAGTGCTTTGCTTATCCAAGGTCTCTTTCCTTTCCATATAAAATTAGTGATTGGTTTTTCCATATTCTTAAAGAACATTGACGTGATCTGAATTGGGATTGCATTGCATGTATAGATTGCTTTGGGTAGTATTGACATTTTCACCATGTTCAATCTTCCTATCCACAAGTATGGTATGTTCTTCCATTTGTGTAGATCTCTTATGGTTTCTTGGAGTAGTGATCTGTAGTTTTATTTGTATAGGACTTTTGTGTCCCTAGTGAGATTGATTCCCAAATATTTTACTTTTTTTTGGTAGCTATTGTAAATGGTATTGGTTTCCTTATTTCTTTTTCAGCAAACTCTTTGCTGGTACAGAGGAATCCAACTGATTTTTGTATGGTGATCTTGTATCCTGCCACTATGCTAAATCTCTCAATTAGTTCCAGTAGTCGTTTTGCTGAGTCTCTTGGATTTTCTTTGTATAGGATGATATCATCAGCAAATAGGGATAGTCTGACTTCTTCCTTACCAATTTGGATGCCTTTGATTTCCCTTTCTTGCCTTATTGCCCTGGCTAGGACTTCCAATACAATGTTGAACAGAAGTGGTGATAGAGGGCATCCTTTTCTAGTTCCTATTGGCAAGGGGAATTATTTCAGTCTTTCTCTGTTGAGAATAATGTTGGCTGTTTGTTTTGTATGCATTTTATTATATTGAGGAATTTCCCTTCTATTCCTATTTTGCTGAGAGTTTTTATCAGGAATGGGTGTTGGATTTTATCAAATGACTTTTCTACATTGATTGATATGATCATTTGATTCTTTTCCTTTGTTTTATTTATGTGATGTATGATGTTGATTGTTTTTCTAATGTTGAACCATCCTTGCATACCTAGTATGAACCTCACTTGGTCATAATGTATTATTATTATTATTTTTGATATATTGTTGGAATCTATTGGCTAGTATTTTTTTGAAGATTTTTGCATCTATATTCATGAGGGATGTTGGTCTGTAGTTTTCCTTTTTAGTGACATCTTTGCCTGGTTTTTGTATCAAGGTTATGCTTCAAAAAATGAATTTGGTAGAAGTCTATCCTTTTCTATGAACTGGAATAGTTTGAGTAGGTTTGGTGTCAGTTCTTCTTTGAAAGTTCAGTAGAATTCTCTGGTGAAACCATGTGGGCCAGGACTTTTATTTTTTGTTGTTGGTAATATTTTATGACCTGTTCAATTTCTTATTCTGTTATGAGTCTGTTTAAATTTTCCACCTCAGCCTCTGTTAGCTGAGGTAAGTAGTATGTTTCTAGAAATCTGTCCTTTTCTTCTAGATTTTTTAATTTGTTGGAGTATAGTTCTTCATAGTATCCTAATGTTATCCTTTTAATTTTTGTTGGTTCTGTTGTGGTGTTGCCCAATTCATTTCCTATTCATGTTATTTATATTCTCTCCCTCTTTTCTTTTGTTAAATTTGCCAGTGTTTTGTCCATTTTATTAATCTTTTCAAAGAACCAACTTCTAGTCTTGTCAATCTTTTCTATTGTCTATTTTGTTTCATTTATTTCTGCTAGAATCTTTATTATTCCTTTTCTTCTTGTAACCGTAGGTTTTTTTGCTGCTATTTTTCTAATTGTTGGAGATGGTTTGAGGTTCAACACCTTAAAACTTTTAGCTCTTTCTTCTTTTTTCATGTGTGCATTATTACTATGAATTGGCCTCTGATCACTGCTTTTGCTGTATCTGAAAGATTTTGGTAGGTTGTGTTTTCATTCTCGTTTGATTCAAGGAATTTTTTATTTTCATTTTTTTTTCTTCTGTTACCCAGTCATTTTCAATGAGGGTATTATTTAGTTGCCATGTGTTTGCTCTTTTTTCCATTCATCTTCCTATGTTGATTTCCAATTTTACAACATTGTAATCTGAGAAGATGCTTCAGTGTTTTTTAATTTATTGAGGCTTGCTTTGTGGCCTAACATATGGTCTACCTGAAGAATGTTTCATGTGCACTGGGACAGAATGTATATTGTGCTCTTGTTTGGTGAAGTGCTCTATAAGGTCAAGTTGGTGGATTGTATTGTTTAGTTTTCTGTGTCTTTGTTGAGTTTCTTTCCAGTTGTTCTGTCTGTAATTGAAAGTCGTGTATTAAAATCTCCTACTATGACTGTGGAGTCATCTATTTGTCTTTTCAGTTCTGTTAAGAGTCCAGTTTATGTATTTTGGGGCTCTTTTATTGGATGCCTAGATATATTGGGAGCTCTGGTAGCATAGTGGCTAAGGCACTTGACTGCTAACCAGAAGGCTGACGGTTCAAACCCACCAGCCACTCCTTGGAAGGAAGATGGGGCAATCTACTTCCGTAGTGATACTGCCTCAGAAACCCAAGGAGGGGTCGCTATGAGTTGGGTGTGACTCGACGGCACATAACAACAACAACAACAACAACCGATATTTATTATTGGTATGTCCTCTTATTCAATTGATCCTTTAATCATTATATTATGTGCTTCCTTATCTCTTATGGTGGTTTTTGTCTTAACGTCAATTTCATTAGATATTAATATGGCCACTCCTGCTCTTTTGTGATTGCTATTTGCTTAGTATACTTGTTTCCAACCTTTGATTTTTAGTCATTTTGTCTTTGTCTTTAAGATGTGTCTCTTATAGACAGCATATTGATGGGTTATGTTTCCTTGGCCAGTCTGCAACTCTCCATCTCTTGAGTGATGCATGTAATCCACTGACATTCAATGTAATCATTGACAAGTATGAATTTGTTGCTACCATTTTGTTATGTGTTTTTTCATGGTGTTGCTGATTTCTTTGTGCCATGTAATTTTCTGTGTTGAACTTGTTTGGTTTATGAATTGTGTTATCACTTCTTACGTTGCTATTGTTTTAGTATGCTAAATATTTGTGCTGGTCCTCTATTGTAATGTGAAGGCTTATCATTTTTCTTTGAGGTTACTCTGTGATTTATAGTTTTCTTCCCAAATTTAGAACAGTCCTTTCTATCTTGTGGTTGTCTTGACTTCACTATCATTTAGAAGTTCTGTAACTACATAATTTTTCCCCTCTTTTTGGTTTGTTGTTGCCCTCATTTGTCAATTGGTGTCTCTGTTTCCCTGTTTACAATCTTATAGGCTTATTTACTTTGGATATTTCCATAACTGGGTTGGTTTCTGGGTTAAGCCATCATCTGTGTTAATGGTCAGTTGTTGCTTGCTGTTGTGGTTCTCTGTCCAAAGGACTCCTTTTAGCATCTCTTGTAAGGTTGGTCTGGTTTTAACAAATTCTCTTAATTTCTGCTTATCTGGAAATGTCCTAATTTGACCATTATATTTGAGGGACAATTTTGCTAAGTGTATAATTCTTGGTTGGAGGTATTTTTCCTTTCAGGTTTTTATATGTACTATCCCATTGCCTTCTTGCCTGAACGGTTTCTGCCAAGAAATCTGAGCATAGTCTTATTAGTTATCCCTTGTAGGTAACTTTTCATTTTTCCCTTGCTGCTTCCAGGATTCTTTCTTTGTCTTTGGTTTTGGTGAGTTTGATGATGATAT
>NW_006922344.1:123150-128223 GCF_000298275.1 Orycteropus afer afer
TACCCCTTTGCAAAGAAGTATTGAGGTATTTGTCTTCAATCTCACTAATTCTGTCTTCCATTGATTAAATTCTATGCCTTTGCCCTTTCAATGTGTTATCTATTTCTGAAAATTTAGTATTAATCTTCTGGATTTCTATCTGTAGATTTTGTATCATTTCTAATTTTTCATTTATTTTGTCATTGTATTGTCCTTCAAAATTGTTCTAGGGTTTTGTCTGTGTTTTCCTCAATTTTGTCAGTGTTTTCCTTGATTTATCTCTCAATCCATTCAAGGTACCTAAATGTAATTCTTTTGAATTCCTTATTAGGGAGTTCCAATGCTGCATCTTCCTCAGGGATGTGTTTTGGGTCTGTATGCTGCTCCCTTGTTTCTCTTGCTTTATCTTGCTTCTTTATGTGGAATGTGATGGTCTGTTGTCTCCAAGACATTGTGACAGTTTTGTGTTTATATTTAATTGGAGATTTTATATTGGAATGATTTGCCTGAGACTTTCATTTTCTTTTTATTGTTTGTATGTTATCTAAGTAAGCAGGGTACTGTGCTGCTCTATTTGCTAGTTGGCAGTGCTTAAACACTCACCACACGTCTCCTTTCCTGTTGTCAGCCTCCTGTATGTTCCTGCCATCTTTGACAAGTGGAGCTTATTCTTAGGTCCTGGAATCTGAATGAGAATGCTGTCCCATTAAATATCCAAAATGGCTGCCTCTTGCATACATTCTAAATGGCTGTGCCCTCGGTCACTTTAATATCCAAAATGGCCACTCTAAATGGCTGTACTCTCCGACAGCCAAAAGTTCACAGCTAATGTTGTCTTCCTCTCTGCTGTTTCCCTTCCTTGTGCTTGTGCCACCAGCACATTGGTCCCTGCAACTGTTGGTGAACAAGGCTCATCTTTGGACAGTTCTCAGGTCTCAACACTACTTGGAAATATTCAGGTTGTTGGTGCCGTCAGAGTGATTGATAGTCCACAGCTCCATTCATCTCTGTACTCATTGTTTTCATTCAGGTTTTTCCACTAGTTGGTGCTTACTTCATTTCTGTATACTTCCTTTTAATAGTCAGAGCTCCAGGATTATCTTCTGTATCTGTGCCAGTTGGTTTCTCTTTTCTTTGTTGTAAAGTGTCTGTGTAGCTTGTCTGCCTATTCTGCCATCTTACTGGATGTGGTAGTTCAATTTGTGTGTCAACTTCTCTGGGCCTGGTTGAGTGGCTAGGCAGCTGATGGTAGTTATTCCCCATGATGAGACTGGCAATCAACTCTATGATGGGATCTACCACAAGCAGCTGAGTAGCTGCCTTTGGGATGTGGTCTGCTTCCTGTATATAAGGAGAAGCCTTGGGGATAGTCTCTAGCTTATGGCATACTTGGACCCTGCATGTAGCCATGTCATTGTTCAGAAGCCTGCCATACTCTGCTGACCTGGGGGCTTACAATGGACTTAAATTAATGGCCTGCTGTGTGGTTTGGTAATATCAGGATTGTGCCATTTTATTTGTCAACCTTGGGCCTGGCAGCCTCAGCAGCCAGCTGCTGTCTGAGTGAAGAAAATCCTCTAGCTTCAGTGGGCCAGGAGCTGGAGGCAGAGCTGAAGCCCAAGGCTGAGGGGCTTTCAACTAGCCCATAGAGCCTGGCACCTTGAACTTGGACTTAAAGCCTCCAAATTGTAAGAATAAACTCTTGTTTGTTAAGGCCATCCCATTTATGATATATATTCCTGTCAGAGCAATGTTAGGTAACCAGAACACTGGAAGTCCTATAGTCCAATTGTCTTACCTAAGAGAACTAATAAAAGAGACAGTTAAGAACTCTTCGTGGAGTCATAGCAAAGTCTGGTTTCAAAAATTCCCTTTGCAAAGGGACCTGAACTTAATTGGACCAGCCTGTGGAGCAATTTATGCATCAGAATATTGTTGAAAGCAATAGAGTTACCAGCTGTTAATTAGTTGTGTCTAACAGCTGGATGTGTCTGTGAACATGCCCAAGTCTGTTCCCTCTGAAGAATGACATTAGAGGCTGCACACCACAGGGAAAATAAACTTCACTAAAATAATGCAGTAAGTTACTAAAAAAATAAACAAGCAAACTGCAATAAGTCTGTGAGGAGCAAGAAAGAGGGAGGAATCTGCGTCCAGAGTTCCTACAATATTTCAAATGTTCAGATATCAGCAAACAATTTTATGACATGCGAAGAAACAATAATGTATGGACCTTGGGGATAGGAGATGTGAAAAGAGAACAGGCAACAAAAATTACCTGTGAGAAGGCTTAATAGGCAAAGACTTTGAAACAGCCACTATAAATATATTCAAAGAAAAACAACAACAAACAAATGCTTAAAGAAGTATAGGAAAGTTGGGTTTTTGTTGGTGTTGTTGTTGTTGTTGTTATGTACCATTGAGTCAGACCCAACTCATAGCAACCCCTCCTTAGGTTTCCAATGTGGTGTCACTACAGAAGTAGATTGCCCAACCTTCCTTGTGAGGAGTGGCTGGTGGGTTTGAACCTCCATCCTCTGGTTAGCAGTCATGTATCTCACCAAATAGAGAACATAAATAAAAAGATGGAAATTATATTTTTAAAAAACAAAATACAAGGTGACTCCTTTGCAGAAAATGACAAGCCAATCCTGAAATTCATGTATATATTCAAGGAGTCCCAGAATAACCAAAACTATATTTTCAGGGGGGAAAAGAACAAACTTGGAGAAATATCACTTTCTAATTTCAAAGCTTACTATAAAAATCAAGACAATGTGTTACTGGCATGTGAATGAACATACAGATCATTTGTTTAGAATTCAGAGTCCAGAAATAAACCCTCATCCTTATGATCAATAGATTTTTTCCAAGAATGATAAGACAAGTCAATGGGGAAAAAAGTCTTTTCAACAAATAATATTGATAAAACTGGATATCCATATGCAAAACAATGAAATTGGGTCCCTTTTTCACCCAATACACAAAAACTAATGAAAAAATATTATAGACCTAAGTGTAAGAGCTAAAAATATAAAACTCTTAGAAGAAAATCTAGTTGTAAGTCTTCATGACCTTAGGATAAGAAATGGTCTTAGATATGACACTAATAACACAAGTGATCAATGAAAAATATTTAGAAATTTTGGACTTCATCAAAATTTAAAACCTTTGTTTTGAAGGATGCCACCTAGAATGTGAAAAGAAAATCCAGAAAATTTTTATCAATCTGATAAGGAACTTGTATCTAAAATGTATATTAAAAAACTAATATAACTAATAACAACTAACACAATTAAAAAATCTAGAAATTATATGAACAGACGTTAATCAAAAGAAGATATACAAATGGCCAATAATCACATGGAACTATGTTCAATATCATTCATTAGTCACTATTGTTGTTATGTGCCGTGGAGTTGGACCCGACTCATAGCGGTTTCTGAGGCAGTATCGCCACGGAAGTAGATTGCCCCATCTTCCTTCCGAGGAGTGGCTAGTGGGTTTGAACCCCCAACCTTCTGGTTAGCAGTCAAGTGCCTTAGGCACTATGCTATGTCATTAGGGAAACACAAATCAAAACCACAATGTAATACTATTCCAAACCACTAGGATAATTATAACCAAAATGACAAGAATTGACAAGCATGAGGACATATTGGAACCTTCAGACAATGCTGATGAGAATGTAAAGTGTTACAGCAGATGTGTTAAATACTCTGGCAGTTCCTAAAAATTTTAAACATAGAATTACCACATTCCATTCCTTGGTATATACCTGAGAAAAATGAATATATGTCCACACAAAAACTTATGCAAATATTATTATATAACATTATTTGTAATAGCCAATAAGTCAAAACAACCTAAATGTCCATCAGCTAATGCATGAGATGGCAGTGAGTTTGGTTTTGATTTACAAACATACATTAGAATATTATTTAGCAACAAAATGGAATGAGGTACTGATACATGTTACAACATGGTTGAATCTTGAAAACATTATGCTAAATGAAAGAAGTCAAGTTCACAAGACCACATATTGTGTGGTTCTATTTATATAAAGTGTCCAGAATAAGCAAATATAGAGAGACAGAAAGGAGATTAGTGGTTGCCCAAAGTTGAGGAGTTTGGGGAAATGTTATTGAGTATGAATTTTTTTGAGGGTGAGAAAAATATTCTGAAATTGATTGTGGTGCTGGGAGATAACTCTGTAAGTATTCTAAAACCATTGAATTACGCATTTAAAATGAATGATTTGTGTGATATATGAATTGCCTCTCAATAAAGCAGTTATATATATGATTTTTAAAATGAACAGACCATCAGTGCATTTGTGGACAACTTCAAGAGACATATATGCAATTGGAGTTTCCAAAGGTGGGGAGGGAAAATTTTTTTTTTTTTAATTCTGATTGAAAAATTTTCAAATTTGATGAAACCTATAACTAGACTGAGCTCAATGAACCCCAACAAAAGAAAACTACACCAAGGCTCATCATAATCAAATTGCTCAGAAAAAGAGATAAAGAGCAAAAATCAGTTAGAAAGGAAGGAGGAGTGGAGACAACTGACAAAAGGAGGGAAGGAGGTGGGATTAGTGAAGGTGCATTAGGGGGATTACATCAGTGGCATGAAGCAGGGTTTGTGTAGGTTGTTGATTGGAGAACCAATTTGCTCGGTAAACTTTCACCCATATCACAATAAAAAGTTAAAAAAAAAAAAAAGAACAAAAATTAAATGCAGCTGGTGGGGGGTGAGGGGAGACATTCCATACAGAGGAGCAAAAATAAAAATTACTGATGGTAAATTGAACCCACACCTGTGGTTTCCAGCCAAACAAAGTACAGGCATGTGAGTTAACATTTACCTCAAGTAGACACACTTCTTGGAGAGAACAATCATGGGAGAAAGAAGGGGAGCTTATGCACAGGGAGACAGCTCAGGGGGCAGGAGAGTATGAAGGGATGGACACTGGGAAGTGGTACTATGGGGAAGAAGTGGGAGGGGAGCTGTTGCATTGTGGTAAACTGTGGTCAATGACATGAGACAAAGTATATGTGAACTGCTGTATGGAAAGTGAATTTGCTCTGT
>NW_006922344.1:129133-131088 GCF_000298275.1 Orycteropus afer afer
CTACTTCTGTAGTGATACTGCCTCGGAAACCCAAGGAGGGGTCACTATGAGTCGAGTTGGACTTGATGGCACATAACAACAACAACAACAACAAAAAACAAAACAAAGTCCATTCCTATCCAATAGACTCTGACTCATTCATAATGATCGCATGTGTGACAGAGTAGAACTGGGTTCCACAGGATTTTCTTAGTTATAATTTTTAAGATAGCAGATAGCCAAGTCTGTCTTCTACAGTGCCATGGGTGTGTTAAACTGGCAACCTGTATGAAAGTAGTCAAGTACAAATTGTTTGTGCTATTCTAGGACCTAAACACTCTAATCAAAAAGTAGAAATATTCAACCTGAATTTTTTTAAAAATTCAGCTATATGCTGCCTATAAGAAACACACTTTAAATATAAAACAAAATATATAAATATATAAAAAGAAAATAGTTAATAGTAAAATAATAATGGAGAATACGCCCTGCTAGTAAATAATAATTTTTAAAAAAATGAAGTGGCTGTATTAATATTAGCCAGAGTAGATTTTAGAGCTAAGAATATTACCTGGGATAAAGAAGGTCATGTCATAATGATAAAGAGGTTAATAAAGAGAACAGAGAAATCCTAACTGCTAATGCACATAATAACATACCTTTGAATAAACGATCAAAACTGATAGAATTGCAAAGACAAATAAACAAATCTACAATAACAATAAGAGATTTCAACAACCCTTTCTCAATAATTGATACGAAAAATAGACCCGAAATCATTATAGATATACAAGATTTGAAAATCACAATTAACCAACTTGAAATGTTTAACTCATCACAGTCAACCTTCAACCAATAGTATATCACACACACGATTAAAAAAACGGTTGCCAAACTAGGAACAGAAGAAAACTTTCTCAACCTGACCAGAGCACCCACAAAAATCTACAGTTAACATCACACTTAATGGTGGAAGACTGAATTATTTCCCCATAAGATTAGGGATAATGGCAAAGATATATGCCTTTTTCTTTTTTTACCATTTCTAGCCAGTGAGATAAGAGGAAAATAAATAAACAAATGAAATGATATTCAGATAGGAATGGAAGAAATAGACATTTCTTTACAAACAATTTTATCATCTTTATAAAAATCAGAAGTTATCCACCAGTGAGTGAGTTAAGCAAGGTGGCAAAATACAAGATCTATATATAAAAATCAATTTATTTCTATGAACTAGCAAAAAGAAATCAGAAATTATTGTTTGTATCATCATGTAATGTCATTTACAATAGCATCAAAACATGAAATTCTTAAAGATGTTATTAGGTGCCATCAAGTTGGTGCCAACCCATAGCAACCCAGTGTACAACAGAACAAAACAGTACTGATCCTTAGCCACCTTCACAATCCTTGTTGTATCTGAGCCCATTGTTGCAGCCACAGTGACAATCCATCTCATCAAGGGCCTTCCCCTTTTTCACTGACCCTCCACTGGACCAAGTATGACATCCTTCCCCAGGGAATGATTCCTCTGACAACATGACCAAAGTAGGTACAAAAAAGTCTGGCCATACTCGCTTCCAAGGAGCATTCCAGCTTCACTTCCTCCAGGACAGAATTGTTAGTTCTTCTGGCAGTCCTTGGTGCTTTCAGCATTTTTCACCAACACAAATCAAAAGCATCAACTTTTCTTCAGTCTTCCTTATTCATTGTCCAGCTTTCACATGCATATGAGATGATTGAAAATACCAAGTCTTGGGTTGTTGTTGTTGTTGTTAAGTGTCGTCAAATCATTTCCAACTCATAGCGACCCCATGCACAGCAGAACGAAACACTGCCCAATCCCGCACCAGCTCCACAATCCCTGCTATACTTGAGCCCATCATGGCAGCCACCGTGTCAATCCATCTCGTTGAAGGCCTCCCCCTCTTTCGTCGACCCTCCACCCTACCAAGCATGACATCCTTCTCCAA
>NW_006922344.1:131195-131890 GCF_000298275.1 Orycteropus afer afer
CACCTTAGTCCTCAAGGAGACATCCTTGCTCCTCAGCATTTGAAAGAGTTCCTTTGCCGTTGACCTTCCCAATGCTACACGTCATCTAATGTCCTGACTGCTGCTTCCATTGGCATCAATTGTAGAACCAAGTAATGTGAATTTTTCGACAACCTCAATCTTCTCTCCATTTATTGCGATGCTGCTCATTGGTCCAGTTGTGAGAATTTTTGTCTTCTTTATATTGAGATGTAATCCATACTGCAGACTGTATTCTTCAACCTTCATCAGTAAGTCCCTCAAGTCATCCTCACTTTCAGCAAGCAAAGTTGTATTGTCTGTGTATCTCAGGTTGTTAACGATTCTTCCTCCAATCCTGATGCCACATTTCTCTTCATATAGTCCAGCTTCTTGGTTTATTTGCTCAGCATATAGATTGAATAAGTATAGGAAAGGATACACCCTGACGCACTCCCTTCCTGATTTTAAACCATGTAGTGTCCCCTTGTTCCGTTCGAACGACAGCCTCCTGGTCAAGGTACAGGTTCCTCATGAGTAAAATCAAGTGTTCAGGAATTCCCATTCTTCTCAGTGTTATCCATAATTTGTCATGATCCACATAATCAAATGGCTTTGCATAGTCAATAAAACACAAGTAAACATCTTTCTGGTATTCTTTGCCTTGAGCCAAGATCCATCTGACAACAGCTATGATA
>NW_006922344.1:133730-144580 GCF_000298275.1 Orycteropus afer afer
TACCACCCTTACCTGGGTCCCTGCAGCTGACTCCTCCTCTGTCCAGATTCCTAGGCCTTTTAATCCCCTTTCTCCCGCTCTCCCGCCCTGCTGCTTTTGGCATGCCTGATTTCCCTCTCCTCACCTGGATCCCTGCGGTTGACTGCTCCTCTGCCCCAGTTCCTGGCTTTTAATCCCCTTTCTCCTGTTCTCCCTCACTGCTGCTTTGGGCATGCCTGAGTTCCTCTCCTCACCTGGATCCCTGCAGCTAACTGCTCCTCTATCAGAATTCCTGGCTTTTAATCCCCTTTTTCCTGATCTCCCACACTGCTGCTTTGGGTGTGCCTGATTTCCCTCTCCTCACCTGGATCCCTGGGGCTGACTGCACCTTGGGTTAGGCACACCTTAGTCTTCACCTGGATCTCTGGGGCTGACTGCTCCTTGGGTTAGGCTTGGGTTAGGCACACCTTAGTCTTCAAAGAGACATGTTTACTCTTCAGCACTTTAAAGAGATCTTTTGTAGCACATTTGCCCAGTGTAATACATTGTCTGATTTCTTGACTGCTGCTTGCATTGGTGTTGATTATGGCACCAAATAACATCAAATCTTTGACAGTTTCAATCTTTTCTCCATTAATCATGATGCTGCTTATTGGTCCAGTTGTGAAGATTTTCATTTTCTTTATTTTGAAGTGTAATCCACACTGCAGACTGTAGTCTTTAATCTTCATCAGTAAGCACTTCAAGTCATCTTCACTTTCAGCAAGTGAGGTTGTATCATCTTCATATCACAGTTGTTAACAAGTCTTTCTACTATCCTGATGATATGTTTTTCTTCAAGTAGTCCAGCTTCTCAAATTATTTGCATAGCATACTGATTGAATAACTGTAGTGAAAGTATACAATCCAGACACACTCCTTTCCTGATTTTTAAACCACGCAGTATCCCCTTGTTCTGTTGAACGACAGCCTCTTGGTCTATGTACAGGTTTCTTATGAACACAATTAAGTGTTCTGGAGTTCCCATTCTTCTCAATGCTATCCATAACTTGTTAGGATCCATACAGTTGGATCCGTTCGCATAGTCAACAAACACAAGTAAACATCATTCTGGTATTCTTTCCTTTTAGCCAAGATCCATCTGACATCAGCAATGATATCCCTTATTCCACATCCTCCTCTGGATCCACTTTGCATTTCTGGAAGTTCCCTGTCAATATACTACTATAACCATTTTTTAATTATCTTCAGAAAGATTTTACTTGTGTATAATAGCAATGATATTGCTTGATAATTTCCACATTCTGTGGGATCACCTTTCTTTGAAATGGGTACAAATATGGATCTCTTCTAGTCAGTTGGCTGTCTTCCAAATCTCTTGGCATAGATGACTAAGTGCCTACAGTATGGCATCCATTTGTTGAAACACCTCAGTGAGTATTCCATCAATTCCTGGAGCCTTGTTTTTTGCCAATTCCTTTAGTGCAGCTTCAAATTCTTCCTTCAGTACCATTGGTTCTTGATCATATGCCACCTCTTAAATGGATAAACATCACTGTGATGATTGGAGCTGTGTGTCAACTTGGCTGGACCCCAGTTCTGTGTGGTTGCTCCCATGATGGGATCAGATGACTGAGTTCTGAGTGGCCAGTCTGCCCAAGGAGAGTTTCCTTAGGGGCCTGCTTGCAATGATATTCCAAGGACAATCTGGAAGAACGGCATTCCGAACTACAGACTTCCTTGAGTGAGCGGCTCACCGCTCCCCTGGAGATCTCGGATTCATCTTTTATTGGAAACAACAACCAATATACTGCATGCCAGCTTGAATCTCTCAGCTCTGCTGTGCTTGCAGGAAAAAAAAAGGCGGCTGCAAGCCCCACCTCCTACAGAGACGGACTTTGCAGCTTGGACTTGTCAGCTTCTATATGCTTGTGAGCCATTTGCCTAAGATAAATCTCTCTCTCTCTCTCTCTCTCAATATATATATATATGCCTTGCTGGGTTTTTTTTTGTGTGTGTGTGTGTTTCTCTAGAGAACCCAATCTAACACAATCAACAATTTCTTTTTGGTACAGTGACTCTGTGTATTCTTTCCATCTTCTTTTGATGTTTCTTGCATCAGTCAATATTTTGCCCATAAAATCCTTCAATATTGTAACAGGGCTTGAATTTTTTCTTCAGTTCTTTCAGCTTGAGAAATGCCAAACATTCTCTTCCCTTTTGGTTTGCTAACTCCAGGTCTTTGCATATTTCATTATAATAAGTAACTTTGCATTCTCAAGCTGCATTTTGATATCTTTTGTTAAGCTCTTTTATCTTGTCAGTTCTTCCATTTGCTTTCGCTACTCTCTATTCAAGAGCAAGTTTCAGAGCCTCTTCTGACATTCATTTTGGTCTTTTCTTCCTTTCCTGACTTTTTAATGACCTTTTGCCTTCTTCCTGGATGCTGTTCTTGATGTCATCCACAATTCATCTGATTTTTGTTCATTGGTGATCAATCCTTCAAATCTCTTCTTCAGATGGTCTCTAAATTCAGGTGGGATGTAATCAAGTTCATATTTTGGCTCTTGTGTACTTGATTTAATTGTCTTCAGCTTCCACTTGAACTTACATATGAATACTCGATGGTCTGTTCCACAGTCAGTTCCTGGCCTTGTTTTGGCCGAAGATATTGAGCTTCTCCATCACCTCTTTCCACAGATGTAGTCAATCTGATTCCTGTGTATTCCATCTGGTGAGGTCCACGTGTATATCTGTTGTTTTTGTATTGAAAAAATTTATTTGCAATGAATAAGTCATTGCTCTTGGAAAATTCTATCATGCAATCTCTGGCATCATTTATATCACCAAGACCATATTCTCCAACTATTGGTGATTCTTCTTTGTTTCCCACTTTCACATTCCAATCACCAGTAATAATCAATACATCCTTATTGCATGTATGGTTAATTTCAGACTGCAGAAGTTGGTAAAAATCTTCAATTTCCTCATCTTCAGCTTTGGTGGTTTGTGGGTAAATTTGAATAATAGTCATATAAACTGGTCTTCCTTTTAGGTTTATGGATATTAACCTATCAGTCACAGCATTATACTTCAGGTAGATCTTAAAACATTTTTTTGTGATGATGAATGACACTCTATTCCTTTTCAATTTCTCATTCCCAGCATAGTAGATCATATGATTGTCTGATTCAAAATGGCCCAAACCACTCCGTTTCAGGTAACTAATGCCTAGGATATAGGTCATTATGTGTTCCAGTTCATTTTTTACAACTTCCAATTTTCCTAGATTCATGCTTTGTACATTCCCTGTTCCTATTATTAAAGGGTGTTTGCATCTGTTTCTTCCCATTTTGAGTGATGCCACATCAGCAAAGCTTTACTCCATCCATTAAGGTCAACTCTACTCTGAGGAGGCAACTCTTCCCTAGTTGTATTTTGAATGCCTTCCAACCTGAGTGGCTCATCTTCCACCACTATATCAGACAATGTTTCAGGACTATTCAGAAAGTTTTCCAGTAATATATCAGACAGTGTTTCACTGCTATTCATAAGGTTTTCACTGGCAATTCTTTGAGAATGGATGGTCCTTTCCTTCTTCTGAGTCTGTCTTAGTCTAGAAACTCCACTGAAACCTGCCTACCATGGAAGGCCCAGTTGGTATTTGAAATATTGGTGGCATAGCCTGCAGCCTCACAGCAAAATGCAAGCCATCACAGTGTGACAAACTGTCAGACCAGTGGTAGCTTAAAGATAAATTTGACAAGACCCATACCTCAACCCATACACAAAAACAAACTCAAGTTGGATCAAAGACTTAAATGTAAAACCCAAAACTATAAAATTCATCAAAGATAAAATAGGGGCAAATCTAGGAGCCCTAATTTACAGCATAAATAGACTTTCAGGCATAACCCAGAATGTGCAGGAGATAGAAGAGAAGCTAGATGACTGAAACCTTTTAAAAATTAAATTCTTGTACACATCGAAAGATTTCATTAAAAGGGTAAAAATAGAACCTATAGATTGGGAGAAAATATTTGCCTATGACATATCTGACAAAGAACTTACCTCCAAAATCTACAGAAAACTTCAACACCTCAACACCAAAAAGACAACCCAATTCATAAATGAGCAAAAGACTTGAACAGACACTTCACCAAAGAAGATATGCAAGCAGCCAACAAACACATGAGAAATTGCTCACAATCATCAATCATTAGAGAGATGCAAATCAAAACAACAATAAAATATCATCTCACCTCAGCAATAATAGAAAAATTCAACAGATCAGATAGTAACAAATGCTGGTGAGGTTGTGGAGAGATTGGAACTTTTGTGCACTGCTGGTGGGATTGTAAAATGGTACAACCATTGTGGCAAACCATATGGCGTTTCCTTAAAAAACTGAAAATAGAAGTACCATTTGACCCAGCAATTCCATTACTAGGAATATATCCTAAAGAGGTGAGAGATAGCGCACGAACAGACATATGTACACCTATGTTCTTTGCAGCACAGTTCACCATAGCAAAGAGATGGAAACAACCTAAATGCCCATCAACAGATGAGTGGATAACCAAATTATGGTATATCTACACAATGGAATACTATGCCACATTAAAGAACAATGAGGGATATGTGAATCATCTTGCATGTGGATGAACCTGGAGGACATTATGCTGAGTGAAATAAGTCAATCACAGAAGGACAAGTACTGTATGAGCCCATTACTGTAAAAAGACAGAGAAGGATTTGCTTGAGAAAGGGAACTCACCTAGTAGGTTACCTTGATGGGGAGGGAAAGGGAGGAATTAATATAGGGCTAGTTGGGGCTTACACTCTGACATGGGTAGGGGGAGGGATATACGGGAAGGATATATGACCACCATGATAACATTGGTAAATGAGAGGACACCGAACTGTGCACATAAGTGATAGACGACAGATGCTAAAACCAACCAATGTGTCCACAGTATCACATTGCCATTACGCCAAACACTAGGCTATACAGATAAACACATAAACACCTGAGATGATCAGACAGGGGTCAGTGAATAGAGGTATACTGTAGACCAAGAATAGACTCAGCTGAGGCTAATCTTGTACAGACACCAGTGATACAAAATACCTGCAGTAAAAAAAAAAAAAAAAAAAAAAAAGATAAGACAAAATATGTGCAAGACCTATATACTAAAGACCAAAAAATGTTGCTAAGAGAAATTAAAGAACACCTGAATAAATGGAGAGATATACCTTGCTCACAGTCTGAAAGACCCAATATTGTTTTTATGTCATTCTCCCCAAACTGATTTATAGATTCAATATAACTCCAATCAAAATTTCAGCAGACTTTCCTGTAGAATTGCCAATCTGATTCTAAAACTCATGAAAATGCAATGAACCCATACTAGTCAGAACAACTTTGAAAAAGAAAAAAAAATTAGAAGACTAACACTACCTGATTTCAAGACTTCATTTAAAACCACAGTAATCAAAACATTGGCGAGTAGTGACTGGGATCTTAAAAGCTTGCTAGCAACCATCTAGATAAGTTTCTCCTTGTCCAGAGCAAAGAATGAAGAAAACCAATGATTCATGGAAACAATTATTCTTCATGACTTGTACACCATGCAATCCTCAGCATATACGACTATGAGACCATAAGAACTAGATGATGCCCAGCTACCACTGTCAACCACTCAGAGGGGGATCTATGGAGGAGATTCTGGATAGAGAGGGAGAACAATGTGGAACAAAACTCAAAATCATTTGGGGGAAAAAAGGGAGACCAGTTTTGCTGGTCTGAGGGAGCCTGGTGGAACCACTGAGACTACGGCTCCTAGCTGCCCTTCAGGTCTGGAATTGAACCCACACCTGTGGCTTCCAGCCAAAAAGACAGGCATATGAGTTGAACATTTACCTGAGGTAGATACACTCCTTGGAGAGAACAATCATGGGAGAAAGAAGGGCTGTTTATGCATAGGGAGACAGTTCAGGGGGCAGGAGTGCATGGAGGGATGGACACAGGGAAGAAGTAACTATCAGGAGGAAGTGGAAGGGGAGCTGTTGCATTGGGGTAAATTGTAGTCAATGTCATGAGACAACGTGTGTGTGAACTGCTGTATGGAAAGTGAATTTGCTCTGTAAACTTTCACCCAAATCACAAAACAAAAAACCTACAGTAATCAAAACAGTATAGAATTGGCATAAAAATAGACAAATTATTCAATAGAACAAAATAGAGAGTCAAGAAATAGACCCACACATATATGAACAACTTATTTTTTGATAAAAGTACAAAGACAATTCAGAGGAGAAAAGAGTTTTTAACAACTAGTATTGAGACAATTGGATATCCATATGCATATGTGTGTATGTGTGTATATAATCTTTTTTTAACTCAAAATGGATCATAAACCTAAATGTGAAACCTAAAATTTTTAAACTATTAGAAAAAATGTTTGTTATCTTGGTTAGGCAAAGTTAGCTACAACATCAAAAGCATAACATATTAAAAAATTGATAAATTGGACTATCAAACTTCTGTTCTCCAAAAGGCCTTTTTAAGAGAATTAAAAGGCAATCTACAGAATAGGAGAAAATGTTTGCAAATCATATATCTGGTAAAGGACTTGTACATAGAGTATAGAAAGAACTCTCAAAACTCAATAATAGGAAAACAAGCAGCTCAGTTTTAGAATGGGCAAAATGTGTCTACAAATACTTCACCAAACAAGACATAAGTGGCAGGTAAGTACATGAAAAGATACTTAATATCATTAGTTATTAGAGCAATGCAAATTAAATCCCCAATTACACACCAAATAGAAAGGCTAAAATTAAGACTGATCATTTCAAGTGTTGGTGAGCTGAAGAGCAACTCTCATTTACTGCTTGTGGAATATAAAATATTACAATCACTTTGGAAAATAGTTTGGCAGTTTCTTAAAAAGTTAAACCTTCACCTAATATATGTTAGAACCATTTCACCCCTAAGTATTTACCAAGAGAAATTTTACTTTCAAGTAAACGTTTTTACTTTTAAGGTCATGGCACCTTACTTTTAATTGTCCAAAACTGAAACAATCCAAATGTCCATTAACAGATAAATGTGGTAATATTTAAATTGTGGTATATCTACCAAATCCCATGACTACTTCTCCCCTAAATCCAATAACCAAGATTGATTATTCTTCTGACTACAGATATGGAGAATAGGTTTGTCCATTCATGCCATGCATGACTTGCAAGCTCTTTTGGAGTCCCCAGCTATATAGAAAACAAAATACTCAAATGGGGTCAGGGTGAACTATACTGGGTAAGCAGTTTAAGGAACAGAAATTGGTAGTCCAAAGATACTTCAAGTTCCCTAGGCAGCATTTTACTTCTTCTCATTTTCAGAACAGGACTTGTATCACTTTCTATCATTTAACATTCCATTTTGAACTTTTTCTCCCACATATTTTGGATAGACCCTAGCCTTATCTATTATTTTTTAAGAGGAAAATTCTCTGGGGCCCAAAAGTCTACAATTTTATGGACTTCCAATAAGATGGCAAAATAGGCAGACAAGCCACACAGACCCTCTTCAAGAAAGAATAGAGAAATCAATTGACAGAGATCCAGAAGATAATCCTGGAGCCCTGAGTTTTGAAAGGAAGTATACAGAAGTGGAACACTTAATTGTACTGATGAGGAACCTGTACATAGACCAGGAAGCTGTTGTTCGAACAGAAAAAGGGAACACTATATGGTTTAAAATCAAGAAGGGAGCATGTCAGGGTTGTATCCTTTCACCATACTTATTCAATCTGTATGCTGAACAAATAATCTGAGAAGCTGGACTATATGAAGAAGAACATGGCATTAAGATTGGAAGAAGAACCATTAACAACCTGTGATATGCTGATGACAAAATTTTGCTTGCTGAAAGTGAGGATGACTTGAAGTATTTACTGATGACTATTGAAGAATACAGTCTGCAGTATGGATTGCATCAATACATAAAGAAAACAAAAATCCTCACAACTGGTCCTATAAACAACATTACAATAAATGAAGAAAAGAAAAGACTGAAATTGTCAAAGACTTCACAATCCTTGGTTCTACAATCGATGCCAATGGAAGCAGCAGTCAGGACATCAGATGACATACAGGACTGGGCAAATTGGCTTCAAAGGACCTCTTTCAAGTGCTGAAGAACAAAGATGTCTCCTTGAGGACTAAAGTGAGTCTGACACAAGCCATGGTATTTTCAATCACCTCATATGCATGTGAGAGCTGGACAATGAATAAGGAAGACTGAAAAAGAATTGGTGCTTTTGAGCTATGGGGTTGGCAAAGAATGGTGAAAGTACCATGGACTGCTAAAAGAACTAACAGGTCTGTCCTGGAGGAAATACAGCCAGAATGCTCCTCAGAGGCGAGAATGGCCAGACTTCGTCTCACATACTTTGGTCATGTTGTCAGAAGGGACCATTCCCTGGAGAAGAATGTCATGCTTAGTAAGGTGGAAGGTCTATAAAAGAGGGGAAGGCCCTCAATGAGATGGATTGACACAGGGGCAGCAATAATGGGCTCACGTATAGCAAGAATCATGGAGCTGGCTCAAGACTAGGTGGTGTTTCATTCTGCTGTGTATAGGGTCACTATGAGTTGGAGATGACTCGACAGCTCTTAAAAACAACAACATGCAGAAGTAGATTAGGCACCAACTAGTGAAAAAACTTGAATGAAAACAGTTAGTATGGAGATGGTCAGAGCAGTGGACTGTGAGCTATTCTGATGGTATCAACAGCCTGAATATATCCAAGTGGTATTGGGACCTAAGAATTGACCTAAAGATCAGCCCTGGTCACCAAGGGCTGAAGGGATGACTGAGCTGGTGGCCTATGACTAGGAAAGGAAATAGCAAGGAGGAAGACAACCTGAGCCATGAACTTTTGGCTGTCTGGAGGGCACAGCTACTTAGATTGTTCACAAGCTGTGGCCATTTTGTATACAAGGATGCAGCCATTTAGAATGTTTCTAAGCAGTGGCCATTTTGCATTTTAAAGTGACAGCATTCTCATTCAAATTCTAGGGACCTAGGAATAGGCTTTGTTTGCCAAGGACTGCAGGGACATAATGGAGGCTGACAATGGGAGAGGAGACAGGTGGTGAGTGTATAAGTGCTGCCAACTAGCAAATAGAGGAGCACAGCACAGTACCCTGCTTACATAGATAACATGTAAACAAAACAAAGAAAACAAAAATTGTGGGCAAGTCACTCCAACATACAATCACCAATTAAATATAAACACAAAAATGTCACAATGTCTCAGAGACAAAAGTGCATCATGGTCAACACAAAGAAGCAAGATAAAGTAGGAGAAACAAGGGAACAGGATACAGAGCCAAAATACATCCCTGAGGAAGGTGCAGCATTGGAATTCCCTGATAAGGAATTCAAAAGAATTATATTTAGGCACCTTAATGAATTGAGAGACAGATCAAGAAAAACACTGACAAAATTGAGGAAAACACAGACAAAACCCTAGAACAATTTTGAAAGACAATATAAGAACAAAATGACAAAATAAATGAAAAATTAGAAATGATACAAAATCTACAGATAGAAATCCAGAAGATTAATACTAAATTGTCAGAAATAGATAACACATTGAAAGGGCAAGGAGTAGAATTGACACAATGGAAGACAGAATTAGTGAGATTGAAGGCAAATACCTGAATACTTCTTTGGAAAAGGGTAAATCAGAAAAAAGATCAAAACTAAATGAAGAAAGCCTAAGGTTTATGTGAGATACCATCAAAAGGAATAACTTACATGTAATTGGAATTCCAGAATAAGAGACAAAAAAACTACAGAAAAAATTTTCGGAGAGTTTTTGGAAGATAATTATGCTGGTACAATGAACAATGAGAATATATTCATTCAAGAAGTCCAACCAACCCCAAACAGGATAGACCCCAAAAGAAATCACCAAGACATATCATCATTGGTGACCGGCAAGATGGCAGACTAGGCAGAAAGACTGCACAGACCCTCTTCAACAAAGAAAAGGGAAACCAATTAACATAGACACAGAAGATAATCTTGGACCCCTGAGCCTTGAAGGGAAAGATATACAAGTGGACTAAACCCCAACTAGCAGAAGAATTTGTGTGAAAATACCAGAAAAGGAGACATACGGAACTGCGGTCTGGCAGCGATCCTGAGCAAGCCTGATGGCAGGGCACAGACAGCTTGGAGAGTGCCGAGTGGTGGTAGGACCTAAGAATTAACCTAAAAATCACCCTTCTAGCCAGAGACTGCACGGAGGACTGTGCACGGTGGCTGGGGAACAAAAGGAGAAGGTGAAGAGAAAGGTAGGCTGAACTGTGGACTTTTGCCAATCTGGAGGATGCCGCCATTTTGAAGGTTTAAAAAGTGGCTTGACTATTTTGGTTATTTAAAGAGACAGCACTCTTGCAGATTCCTGGGGCTTAAGAACACGTTCTGCTTTCCAGAAACCCTAAGGACGCTCGGGACCTGCAAGACCGTAAAGGTACAAAATTCCTCTTGTTACTCTTATACCCTACACCCGCTTGGTGAACTGAGGTGTGGCCACCCCTACTCCCACCTACCTTCTAGGCTCACAGGAACTCCATCACAGTCTGTGTGCTCAGACGGAGCCTAGGTGCCCTGCCCTGTCCTCCACTGACTTTTTTTTCCTCTTTTTTTATTTTTATTTTTCTTCTTCTTCACTTTCTTTTTTTCTAGTGATTAATTTGCTTGTATTTGTCTTTTTTAAAACAACTAATATTATTAATACTTTTGTCCTTTTTATTATTATTCTTAATCTTCCCCTACCAGGTCCTAGTTTTCA
>NW_006922344.1:146085-147799 GCF_000298275.1 Orycteropus afer afer
TGCTTATGCACAGGGAGACAGCTCAGAGGGCAGGAGTGTATGGAGAGATGGACACTGGGAAGACGTAACTATGGGGAGGAAGTGGGAAGGGGAGCTGTTGCATTTTGGTAAACTGTGGTCAATGACATGAGACAAAGTATATGTAAACTGGTGTATGGAAAGTGAATTTGCTCTGTAAATCTTCACCCAAATCACACACACACACAAAAAGACATATCATCATCAAACTCACCAAAACTGGAAACAAAGAAAGAATCCTGAAAAACAGCACAGGAAAAAGGAAAAGTTAGCTACAAATGACAACCAATAAGACTAAGCTTGGATTTCTCAGCAGAAACCACTTAGGCAAGGAGAAAATGGGATGGTACATACAAAAACCTGAAAGAGAAAAATTTCCAACCAAGAATTACATACCCAGCAACATTGTCCCTCAAATATGATGGTAAATTAGGACATTATCAGATAAGCGAAATTAAGAGAATTTGTTAAAACCAGACCAACCTCACAAGAGATGCTAAAGAGAGTCTTTTGGACAGAGAACCAACAACAGCAAACAACAGCTGACCATTACCACACATGATGACATAACCCAGAAATCAACCCAGTTGATTTATTTACTTCTATTCAAAGTAAATAAGCCTACAAGATTGTAAACGGGAAACCAGAGACATCATTTGACAAATGAGGACAACTGCAAACCAAAGCAGGGAAAAAACTGTGTAGTTACAGAACTTCTAAATGGTAGGGAAGTCAAGACAAGTGCGAGATAGAATGGACTGTTCTAAACTTGGGAAGAAAATTATAAATCACAGCGTAACCTCAAAGAAAACTGATAAACCTTCACATCAAAATAAAAAAGAGGACCAACACAAATATTTAGCACATACTAAAACAACAGCAACAAAGGAAGTGATAACATGATCCATAAACAAAATGAGCTCAGCACAGAAAATTATATAGAACAAAGAAGTCAGCAACACCACCAAAAAAGCACATAACAAAATGACAGCAACAAATTCTTACTTGTTTGGTAATTACATTATGCTAAGTGAAATAAGTCAATCACAGAAGGACAAATATAGTATTAGTTCATTATTGTAAAAAGTCAAGAAAAGGTTTATGTATGGAAAGAAACTTTCTTTGTTGGTTACCAGGGGTGGGAAAGAAGGGAAGGGAACATGGGAAAAAAAAAATGCATTGACCCATGTCACTTTGGTTTTGTGAATTTCACTGTACATAAATTATATTTCAATAAAATGCATTTTTTAAAAAAAGTCCACAATTCTTTAGTTTATATGTGGCTTTCAAATGCTGACTATCAAATGTTGAAAAGATCCTAAGTATACACTCCAATGTAAAAACTCTATTAACTTGACATTGAAATTCTTCTGAACTGATATTGGAGGGTGGTGAAAAGAATGGGAAACAAGTTGTAAAATGGATGAAGGCTTAATTTATATAAACCTTTGGTTAAAAATAAGTTTGCTTCAAAATGGTACAACCACTATTGAAAAGAGTTTGGTGGTTTCTCAAAAATTGAGCATAGAAACTACCATATTGTTGTTGTCATTGTGTGCCATCTAGTTGATTCCAGCTTAACAACACTATATGACAGAGTAGAACTGCAGCATAGGATTTCTCAGGCTGTAATCCTTATGGGGGGAGCTCTGGTAGCATAGTGGCTAAGGCACTTGGCTGCTAACCAGAAGGCTGG
>NW_006922344.1:148724-156833 GCF_000298275.1 Orycteropus afer afer
ACTCCTCGGAAGGAAGGTTGGGCAATCCTACTTCCATAGTGATACTGCCTCGGAAACCCAAGGAGGGGTCGCTATGAGTCGGGGCCGACTCGACGGCACACAACAACAACAACATATATATATATATACATCCTGGGAAAAAGAGAAAACCTGTGAATCTGGATCCTGTTGTGCTGCCTACAACTGTCCATGAACGAACAATCCACCATTCTTCCTGGTGATCTTGGATTCGTCATCCACCAAAGTCAACAGCCATTATACTGCCTACCAACCTTGAGCTCGTCAGCTCCTGCAACTGTGTTAGTCAGGAAAAGCCTCCAGTTTGATGTTTGATCCAGGAACTTGGGACATGCCAGATTCTATACCTGTGTGAGTCTTTTTCCTAAGGTAAATCTCTCTCTCTCTCTCTCTCTCTCTCTCTCTCTCTATGTATATATATATATATATATATAAGTTTTACTGGTTTTCTTCTCTAGAGAACCCAGCCTAACATAGTCACTAAAAGGACAAATGCTATATGATAGGACTCACACAAAATAAACAAATATCTGAAAATTAAAGGTAATTAGTGGTTACCAGGTAAAGGAGGCAGGGGGAGATAGGGAGATTTGGGTTATACTGCATTGAAGGAATGTTGATCATGATGGAATAATTTGGAAAAAGCAAGTGAAATGATTGAACAATTTGAAGTATATAATCTATGTCACATGTGTAAATTGATAAAATGTTTTAGGTGTTTGTGGTAGTTAAGGTTGTTGTCAACTTGGCTGGGCCTGGTTGAGTGGCTGGGCAGCTGGATATAGTTATTCCCCGTGGTGAGACTGTCAATCAATTCCATGGTGGAATCTACTGGAGAAGCTGAGTAGCTGCTTTAGGGATATGGTCTGCTTCCTGTATATAAGAAGCAGCTTTGAGGAAGGTCTCTAGCTTTCTGGCACACTTGCACCCTGCATGTACCTAAGTCGTTGTTCAGCAGCCTGCCATACGCTGCTGACCTTGGTACTTCTTCTGGACTTGAACTAGTGGCCTGCCATGTCGTTTGGTAACATTGGGACAGTGCCTTTTCACTTGTCGACCTTGGGTTTGTCAGCTTCAGCAGCCGGCAGCTGTCCGAGTGAGAAAACCCTCCAGCTTCAGTGGGCTGGAAGCAGGAGGCAGAGCTGAAGCCCAAGGTTGAGGGGCTTTCATCCAGCCCCGAGAGCTTGGCACTTTAAACTCAGACTTAAAGCCTCCAAACTGTGAGAGAACAAACTCCTGTTTGTTAAAGCTATCCCATTTGTGGTATACTCTTGTCAGAGTGGCACTAGGTAACCAAAACAGTGTTGTATGTATATTACAATCATAAAAATAATAAGTTTGCTTCTTTGAATTGTTTTAAGAGAAATCACAGAGGTGATGTTCAGTGGTGGAGACAAGAAGTTTATGAGAGAGATTTAACTACCCTGGAGCTCTGGCGGTGTAGTGTCTAAGGCATTTGACTCCTAACCAGAAGGTTAGAGGTTCAAACCCACCAGCCGCTCCATGGAAAGAAGACTGGGCAATATGCTTCTGTAAAGATTTACTGCCTCAGAAACCCAAAGGAGGTTGCTATGCGTTGGAATCAACTCGATGGCAGTGAGTTGTTTTTTTTTTTTTTTAGTTAAACTTCATAGCATGCTCATAGCCTTTCACCAAAAAATATTAATAGTCTTATATGAAAAATTGAGTTTTTCCCATACTATATATGTTTAATAAAATCTATGCCATTTAAAATTATATGCAGTAAGTAATCTAAGTATAAACTGTGGGTTTGCTACGAGATACCACTTTGATTACAAACACATAGCTACCTCTACACCTTTCTTAAGCAGAAATACTGTAGCCAGATCATTGGTTTCCAAAGTTAAAAGAACCTAAAATTCCAAAAGTGCTCTATTTTTTTTACCACCTAATCCTAGACACCCAAGGATACCATCACTGTTGGAGTGTTGAAGATTCCAAATATCTGTAGAATGTTTGAAAAATAATAAGCCACCAGAGTTCCCAAAGTAAGTCTATACTTACTAATTGCTATGTACCAAGTACTGCAACAATGCAATACAATGCACTGCTGTCGAGTCAGATCTGACTCATGGAGACCCCTCCTTGGGTTTCTGAGGCAGTATCACTATGGAGTAGATTGCCCAACTTTCCTTCTGAGAAGTGGCTGGTGGGTTTTAACTACCAGCCTTCCGGTTAGCTGTCAAATGCTTTAGGCACTACACCACCAGAGCTCCTTACCAAGTACTGCACTAAACTCTTTATATACATTACCTCCTTTCATCATCATAATGACTGTTGTTCACAATCATAGTAGCTATGAAAGCTATTGGTATCCTGATTTTACAGATAAGAAAGCTTAGGTGTGGTGGAAAGAGCACAGGTTGGAGATCTGGGCGTAGAAACACCCTCTTCCATTAACTCCCCATGTGATTGGGCAATTCACTTGTTTTTTGATCCTTGATTACCTCAGTTTTCAAGGTAAGGGGATGAACTAGCCACTGGGAGATTTCTAACCTCTAACACGTGGTCAAAGAGCTCTGGTGGTGTAGTAGTTAATGCATTTGGTTGCTAACCAAAAGGTTGGTGGTTTGAACCCACCAGCCACACTGTGGGAGAAAGATGAGGTACTCTGCTTCCATAAAGATTACTTCAGGGGTGGGAGGGAAGAGGAGGGGAATTAAAAAAAAAAAAAAGATTACAGCCTTAGAAAATCTAGGGGCAGTTCTACTCAATTCCATTGAGTCATTATGAGTCAGAATTGACTCCATGGCAGTGGATTGGGGTTTTTGTGTTTTGTTTGTTTGTTTGTTTTTTAACATGAGATGGCAGTGACAATATGCTAAATGACCTGGTAGGGTCATTTATGGTCATATGGTCATATGGACACTTGGGCCATATGATCCAGCTAATCCAATAATGCTTGAAGTATCTGTAGTTAATAGAGATGCTGTTTGGAGTCTTTGGCAGGTCCCTATTGGTGAATCACAATGCAGACCCTTGGGATTTTGGAGCAAAGGCCTGCCATCCTCTGCAGGTAACTACTCTCCTTTTGAGAAACAGCTTTTGGCTTGTTACTGGGCTTTAGTAGAGACCAGGAAGCTGCCATTCAAACAGAAAAAGGGAACACTACATGGTTTAATCAAGAAGGGAGTATGTCAGGGTTGTATCTTTCACCATACTCATTCAGTCTGTATGCTGACCAAATAATCCAAGAAGCTGGACTATATGAAGAAGAACATGGCATCAGGATTGGAGGAAGAATCATTAACAACCTGCAATATGCTGATGACACAACTTTGCTTGTTGAAAGTGAGGATGACTTGAAGTACTTACTGATTAAGATTGAAGAATAAATACTCTGCAGTATGGATTATATCTCAATATAAAGAAAACAAAAATCTTCACAACTGGACCTATAAGCAGCATTATGATAAATGGAGAAAAGATTGAAATTGTCAAAGACTTCACATTGCTTGGTTCTATAATCGACTCCAATAGAAGCAGCAGTCAGGACATCAGATGACTTATAGCACTGGGCAAATTGCTGCAAAGGACCTCTTTCAAGTGCTGAAGAGCAAAGATATCTCCTTGAGGACTAAGGTGCACCTGACACAAGCCATGGTAATTGCCTCATATGCATGTGAAAGCTGGACAACGAATAAGGAAGGCTGAAGAAGAGTTGATACTTTTGAGCTGTGCTGTTGGCAAAGAATGCTGAAAGTACTGTGGACTGCTAAAAGAACTAACAGGTCTGTCCTGGAGGAAGTGCAGCCAGAATGACCTTTGGAGGCGAGAATGGCCAGACTTCATCTCACATACTTTGGTCACGTTGTAAGAAGAGACCATTCTCTGGAGAAGGATGTCATGCTTAGTAAGGTGAAGTGTCAACTAAGGAGGGCAAGGCCCTCAACAAGGTGGATTGACACAGTAGAGGCAGCAATGGGCTCAAGTGTAGCAAGAATTGTGGAGCTGGTTCAGAACCAGGCAGTGTTTCGTTCTGCTGTGTATAGGGTCGCTATGAGTCAGGAACAACTCAATGGCATTAAACAACAACAACAACAGTAGAGACTGAATGCCTAACCATGGGCCACCAAGTCACCATGAGGCCTGAGTTTCCCATCACGAACTGGGTGTTGTCTGACCCACGGAGTCATAAATTTTGACATGCACAGCAGCACTCCATCATTAAATGGAAGTGTTATATCAGAGATCGGACTCGAGCAGGATCTGAAGGCACAAGTAAGTTGCGTGAGGAAGTGGCCCAAATGCCTATGGTCTCCACTCTAGTCACATTACCTTCCCTCTCCCACTCTGCACTTATGGCCTTATGGGGAGTTCCTTATGATCAGTTGACTGAGGAAGAGAAAACTCGTGCCTGGTTTACAGACAGTTTTCTGTGTGATATGCAGGCACCACTTGAAAGTGGACAACAGTGGCACTACAGCCCCTTTCTGGGACTTCCTTGAAGGACAGTGGTGAAGGGAAATACTCCCAATGGGCAAAACTTCAAGCCATGCATATGGCTTTTCACTTTGCATGGAATAAGAAATGGCCAGATGTGCGATTGTATACAGATTCATGAGCTGTGGTTAATGGCTTGGCTGGATGGTGTGGGACTTGAAAGGAGCATGATTGGATAATTGGTGACAGGATGTGTGGGAAAGAGGTATGTGGATAGATCTCTCTGACTGGGCCAAAGGAGTAAAGATATTTGTGTCTCATGTGAATGAATGCCCACCAAAAGGTGACCTTGGCAGAGGAAGACTTTTAACAATTAGGTGGATAGGATGACATGTTCAGTGGAAACCAGCTATCCTTTTTCCCCAGCTACTCTTGTCATTGCTCAATGGGCTCATGAACAATGTGGCCATGGTGGCAGGGATGGAGGTTATGCATGGGCTCAGCAACATGGACTTCCACTTACCAAGGCTGATTTGGCTACTGCCACTGCTGAGTGCCCAATCTCTCAGCAGCAGACACCAACACTAATCTGCAACATGGAACCATTCCTTGGAGTGATCAGCCAGCAACCTGGTGGCAGGTTGGTTACATTGGACCACTTCCATCATGGAAAGGACAGCATTTTGTTCTTACTGGAATAGATACTTATTCTGAATATGGCTTTACCTTCCCTTCACACAACGCTTCTGCTAAAACTATGATCTGTGGACTTACAGAATGCCTTATCCACCATCATGGTATCCCACACAGCATTGCTTCAGACCAAGGGACTCACTTCAAGATAAATGAAGTGCAGCAATGGGCATATGCTCATGGAATTCACTGGTCTTAGCATGTTCCCCATCATCCTAAAGCAGCTAGCTTGATAGAACAATGCAATGGCCTAATGAAAACACAATTATGGAGCCAGCTAGGTGGCAATACCTTGAAGGGTTGGGGCAATGTTCTCCAGGAGGCTGTATATGCTCTAAACCAGCATCCAATATATGATGCTGTTTCTCCAATAGCCAGGATTCACGGGTGCAGGAATCAAGGGCTGGAAACAGGAGTGGTACCACTCACTATTACCCCCAGTGACACACTCAAAAAATTTTTGTTTCCTGTCCCTGCTACCCTATGCTCAGTGAGTCTCAAGATCTTAGTCCCAAAGGGAGGAAAAATCCCACTTGGAGACACAATACTGATTGCATTGAACTGGAAATTAAGAATGTCACCCAACCATTTTGGCTTCCTCATGCCTCTGGATCAACAGACAAAGAAGGGTATTACTGTACTATCTGGTGTGATAGATCCTGATTACAAAGGGGAAAGTGGATTGATATTACATAATGGAGATAAAGAAGAATATATCTGGAATACAGGTGATTCTTTAGGACATTTCTTAGTACAACCATGCCCTGTGATTAAAGTCAATGGAAAATTACAGCAACTCAATTCTGATATGACTGCTAATGGCCCAGACCTTCAGGAATGAAGATTTATGTCACACCACCAGGCAAAGAACCATGGCCAGCTGAGGTGCTTGCTGAGGACAAGGGAAATACAGAATGGGTGGTGGAAGAAGGTAGTTCTGAATATGAGCTATGACCACATGACCAGTTGCAGAAACGAAGACTGTGATATATTTCTTTATTGTGTATGTGCATCAAATATTTTTGTTTCCTTCTGTTATAAACTGTGAAATGTAAATAAAGTTAATGCATTTCAGTTGTACGAGTGTTAGCATATCATGTTAGACAAAAATATGACTTTATGATTGTCCTCATCTAGAGATTTTATATGGTTAAGAAGATGTGTACAACTGCCAAGTTGACAAGGGGTGGACTGTGATAGTTAGAGCTGTGTGTCAATTTGGCTGGACCACAATTCTGTGTGGTTTAAGCAATTGTGATGTGGGTTATTCCCATGATGGGATCTGATGTATAAGTTTTGAGCATTCAATCCATTGAAAGGGAGTTTCCCTAGGGGTGTGGCCTGCTTCCAGTATATTTATGGACATCCTGGGAAAAGAGATACTCTTCTGTGGATCGGAATTCTGTTGTGCTGCCTACAACTGTCCATGAATAAACAATCCACCATTTGGCCTGGAGATCTTGGATTCATCATTCGTTGGAGTCAACAGCCAGTATACTGCCTGCCAACCTTGAGCTCATCTGCCCCTGCAGCTGCGTAAGTCAGGAAAAGCCTCCAGCTTGATATTTGACCCAAGAACTTGGGACTTGCGAGCTTCTATAAGTGTGTGAGCCATTTTCCTAAAATAAATTTCTCTTTCTCTGTATATATATATAAACTTTACTGATTTTGCTTCTCTAGAGAACCCAGTCTAACACATTCCCCATGGAGAAATTGGTAATTATTTCCATGGTGGAATCTATTGGAGCAACTGAGTAGTTCCTTCGGGTATGTGGTGTGCTTCCCGTATATAAGAAATAGCTTTAGACATGGTCTCTAGTGTATAGCATGCTTGGACCCTGGAAGTAGCCATGTCGTTGTTCAGCAGCCTGCCATGCTCTGATGACCTTGGGATTTAAAATGGACTTGAATTAATGGCCTGCCATGTGGTTTGGTAACATTGGGACTGTGTCATTCTATTTGTCATCCTTGGGCTTGTTAGCCTCAGCAGCCACTAGTTGCCTGAGTGAAGAGATACCTCTAGCTTTAGTGGCCCAGGAGCAAGAGGCAGAGCTGAAGCCCAAGGTCAAGGGGCTTTCACACAGCCCCTACAGCCTGGCACTTTGAACTTGGACTTAAAGCCTCCAAACTATGAGAATAAATTCCTGTTTGTTAAGCCCATCCCATTTGTGGTATATTCTTGTCAGAGTGGCACTAGGTAAGCAGAACACTACACATAAGGGAAGTTGGTAAATTGTGTGAGGAAGTATACACTAAAATAGTATGAGGCCTGCACAGAAGTGAGTAAGTGTCTTTGGGAAGATATTTTTATTTTTAGTGTCTAATGACCTTTCCTTGGTAGCCCCAAGGGTTACAGGTGAGGAGAGACAACTCAGGGACGCCCAAAGTAGCAGGCGGGAAGAGCAGGAGAAAGGGGATTAAAAGCCAGGAAGCTAGAGACAAGAGCAATCAGCTGAAAGGATTAGGTGAGGAGAGGAAACTCAGGCCCTTCCAGAGCAGCAGGCCGGAAGAGCAGGAGAAAGAGATAAAAGCCAGGAACCTGGAAAGAAGAGCAGTCAGCCCCAGGGATACAGGTAAGGAGAGACAACTCAGGGACGTCCAAAGCAGTAGGCCGAAAGAGCAGGAGAAAGGGAATTAAAAGCCAGGAACCCAGAAAGAAGAGCAGTCAGCCCCAGGGATTCAGGTGGGGATGATACGAGAGGTCACCAACAGCAAGACAAACTTGTCAGTCGGTTTGTCCTACTGTGGTGACATGTAGACATGGATTTTGAGGCTGAGCCTCTGGTGTTTAAAACCCAGCGAAATGAACCTGGTGCACAGGTAACAGCCCAGCTTATAGACTGAGACAGATGAGGAAGAAGGAAGAGGCCATCCACTTCTCAAAGAATTGGCCAGGGAAAACCTTATGAATAGCAAAGAAACACTGTTTGGTACATTACCGCGAACCTTTAGGAATAGTCCGTTTAGGCTAAAAGGCTCTCAAAATAGGACTGG
>NW_006922344.1:159320-168595 GCF_000298275.1 Orycteropus afer afer
TGGAGAAGGATGTCATGCTTGGTAGGGTGGAGGATCAACAAAAGAGGGGGAGGCCTTAAACGAGATGGATTGACACAGTGGCTGCGATGATGAGCTCAAGTATAGCAGGAATTGTGGGACTGGCGCGGGATCGGGCAGTGTTTCATTCTGCTGTGCATGGGGTCGCTGTGAGTCAGAAATGACTTGACGGCACTTAACAACAACAACAACAATTACCTTTCCTTGATAGCTAGAGAACCACATGACTTTGACTCAAAGTTTTCTTACTTCACTAGGGAGTGTTCTTAGAGGTTGTGCAAGTCTGCAGAAACCAGTGTGAAAGAGCTCTGACTAAGGCATCTCAGTACAATAAATGTAGATTATTAATTCCAGTCCAGTGCCTGTTTTTCCATTAATGGTAGAAAGGAAACTATTTAGATGATAAATAATGAAGCCAGAGAAAAGCCAGAGCCTGCCAATTCAGGCTACAAATGTTCCAGAAAAGCATTCTTGTGATTTTGACAGTATTTATATGCAGTAATAATTTCTATTTCCTCTTAAAAAGTATATTTTTATTTTCTCATTTTCTAGTACCTAGCTCAGAACATCACAGGCCTTAAAAAATATTCAGTGAATGAAGGAAAAAAAAAGTTTCCTTTAAAATGAAAACAGATTATTTCTCATACACAATCACCTTTTTTTCTAATTACTTTTTCCCCAAGGAGAAAAGAAGAGAGTAGTTCTACAACCAGATTTCCAACCTGTGCTCTTCCCATCATATCTGAACTTCCTCATCTTTGAACTCAGCATAGTAATAGCATTGGTAGCTACTATTACTGTGAGGAAAAAAGGAGAGAATATATTTCCACCACTCATCTGTCAGTTTGTCATACTATATTGGCTTGCATGTTGTTATGAGGCTGGAGGCTGTGCTGCCAGTATATCAAATACTGGCAGTGTCACACATGGTGGACAGGTTTCAGCAGATATTCCAGAAACAACTCAATGGCACCTAACAGCAACAACAGCGATGACAAGAACAAAGGAATGAAACAATGAGGTCAAAAGCAGAAAAATAAATGGATAAGTTAGAAAACATAACACAATACATTTAATAGATAAATCTAAGAGCTGGTTCTTTGAAAGAAATGGACATTTTGTTGGAAAATATAAGCTAGAAAAGAAGAGAATCAACACACATTGTACTAGTAAAGGAGCGTAGGTGGTTCAAGCAGTTTGTGATCTACTGATAATGGAAAGGTTGGCATTTGAAATCCACCCAGTGCTCTGGGGAATAAAACCCCTGAAGATATGCTTCTGTTAAGATTACAGCCGAGAGATAACATAGTCCACAAAAACATTGTTCTACCAGCTACTTTGGTGACTAGCAACCAGGCTCTTAGAAGGTTTCAAGTGCTTTACCAAATGATGCTGGCAAAACTGGATATCCATTTGCAGAAAAATTAAACAAGATCCATACCTCACACCATACACAAAAATAAATTCAAGATGGCTCAAAGACCTAAATGTAAAACCCAAAATTATAATGTTCAGCAAAGATAAAACCGAGCTAAAATTAGGGCCCTAATTTAAGGCATAAATAGACTATCAAGCATAATTCAAAATGCATGAACTGCAGAGATAAACTTCATAAATGGGACCTTCTGAAAATTAGATTCTTATGTGTATGAAAAGTCTTCTCTAAAAGAGAACCTACAGATTGGGAGAAAATATTTGGCAACAACTTACCTACAATGAATTTACCTCAAAAAGACAAATAATCCAATTCAAAAATGGGCTGAGGACATGAACAGACACTTCACCAAAGAAGATATTCAGGCAGTCAACAAACACATGAAGAAATGCTCACAATCATTAGCCATCAGAGAAGTGCAAATCAAAACAACAATAAGAAGTCAGATTACCCCAGAAATTATAGCAAAGTACAACAAAACAGAAAACAACAAATGCTGGTGAGGATGTGGCAAGATTGGAACTCTCTAACACTGCTTGTGAGCTATCTAAGATACAACTATTGGTCTCTCCTCATCAGGAGCAAAGAAGAGTGAAGAAAATCAAAGAAGCATGGAAACAATTAGTCCAAAGGGTTAATGGACCATGAGAACTTCAGCCTATATGACCCTGAGACCAGTAGAACTAGATGGTGCCCAGCTACCACTGCCAACTACTTGGAAAGGGATCAAAATTAGAGATCCTGGACAGAATGGGAGAAAATTTTTGATAAAAAAATTAAAAAAAAAAAAAAAACATTAAAAAAGACCAAGATTACTCTTTGGATAGAGACTGGTGAAACCCCCAAGACTATGGCCACTAGTCCCTCTTCTGACCTGGAACTTGACTCACTCCCATGGCTAACTTTCTGTCAGACAATAGACAGGTCTATGAGCTGAACAATTACACTAGGGAGATGGACCCCTTAAAGAAATCAACCAAGGGAGATCAGAAGGGCATCATTTGTACAGGGAGGGAGCTAGGGAGACAGGAATGCATAGGTGGGAAGGACATAGAGAAAGGGAAAGCTGTTACATTGTGGGGATTGTAATCTGTGTTATGATACAAAATGAATTAATTGTTGAATGTAAAATGAATCTGCTTTGTAAAATTTCACCCAAATCACCATAAAAAGTTAAAAAAAAATAATTAAATTAGAGATAAAAAACCTAGTGAGAGGCCATCTAAGTTCCAATGATTTGTCTCTCCTTTTCCGGAGCAAAGAAGAGTGAAGAAAATCAAAGACATGGAAGCAGCACAAACAGCAAAGTTCAAGGAAGAAAAAACAAATGCTGGTGAGGATGTAGAAAGATTGGGACTCTCATACACTGCTGGTGGGACTGTAAAATGGTACAACCACTATGGAAAGCAGTATGGCAATTCCTTAAAAAATTGGAATTAGAAATACCATTTGACCAAGAAATTCTATTACTAGGTATATATCCTAAAGAAGTGAGAGCCAGGACAAGAATATGCATACCCATGTTCATCACAGCACTATTTACAATAGCAAAAAAATGGAAACAACCTACGTGCCCATCAACAGAAGAATGAATGACCAAACTATAGCATATATACACAATGGAATACTATGCAACCCTAAAGAATAACGTAGAACCTTTAAAATACCACGTAACGTGAATGTACTTGGAGAACATTATGCTAGGTGAAATAAGTCAATCACAGATGGACAAATATTGTATTAGTCCATTATTGTAAAAAGTCAATGAAAGGTTTATATAAGGGAGGAAATTTTGTTTGTTGGTTAGAAGGGGTAGGGGTGGGGGGATGGAACACTGTTAGATAGGTAGAGACAAATATTGATTTGGGTGAAGAGAAGGGCGATATACCAAATGTGACTGATCAACAAGGAGGCACTGAGGAAGAGGAAGACATAGAGAAGTGCTTGGGAGGTATAGCCAACAAAGATGAACCCTTTTGCACATACAGTACTGTGTTGTCATTGAAGGGAAACATTGATATACGGGTGGATAGATGGGTGGACAGGCTGAACTATTAGGTATGTCTATGCAGGTGGTAGTGTTCCCATGACCATGTATAGGGTTGGCAGACAATGTTTCTACAAGTGTATTTGTATGTTCTGTAAGAAATTCCAGGTATAGAGTAGAGATGACAAGGGACAAGGTTGTAGTCACTTCTTGGCCACAGCCAGCTACCCAGAGAGAGTGAGTATTTGGACCTGTGGGCTCAGGACCATGGTCACAAGGGACATCAAGCTCAATTGGCATAATATACTACACAAAAACATTGTTCCACATCCTACTTTGGCAAGTAGCGACTGGGATCTTAAAAGCCTGCAAGTAGTCATGTAAATGCAATGATGGGTCTCTCTTCCTCCAGAGCAAAGAAGAATGGAACGAAGAAGACCAAAGATGCATGGAAACAATTAGTCCAAGGGACTGGTATACCATGTGTTCCTCAGCCTATATGACTATGAGACCAGAAGAACTAGTGTTGACCACTTGGAGGGAGATCTATGTAGGAGATCCTGGAGAGAGTGGAACAACAATGTGAAACAAAACTCAAAATCATAAAATAAAATAAGGGACCGTGTTTGCTGGTCTGATAGAGCCTGGTGGAACCCCTGAGACTACAGCCCTAGCTGCCCTTCAGGTCTGGAAATGAACCCACTCCTGTGGCTTCCAGCCAAACAAAAGACAGGCATGAGTTGAACATTTATATTAGGTAGATACATTCCTTGGAGAGAACAATCACCAGAGACTAGAAGGGCTGTGTATGCTCAGAGAGACAACTCAGGGGGCAAGAGTGGAAGGACACAGGGAAGGACACAGGGAAGAGGTGGCTGGGGGGGAATTGCAAGGAGAGCTGTTGCGCTGGGAAATTGCAGTCAATGTCATGAGACAAAGTGTATATGAGTTGCTGTAAGGAAAATGAATTTGCTCTGTAAACTTGCACCCAAATCACAATAAAAATAAAAATTAAAAAAAGAGAGAGATGGAAGCAATTAGTACAAGCCTCCATGATGACCCTGAGCCCAAAAGAATAGGGTAGTGCCCAGCTACTGCCAACCACATGAAAGGGGTAACAGTAGGAGATCCTGGATAGTGTGGTAGACAAATGTGGAGCACATCTCAAAATAATAATTTTAAAATATATATCAGGGTTACTGCTCTGATAGAGATTGGTGGAACTCCTGAGACTATGACCCTTAGTCATCCTTCAGGCCCAGAACTTAACTCATTCTTGTGGCTCAACTTTCAGCCAAATAATAATCACGCTATGAGGTGAACAATAACATCAAGAAGATGTACACTTCTTAGAACATCCAAACATAAGAGATCAAAAGGGCAGCATTTGCCCCACTGGTAAAGCTCAAAAGGCAGGAATAGATAGGAAAGAAGGACAAAGGGAAATAGTAACCACAGGCAGGAAGTGGGAAGAGTGCTGTTACATTATGGGGATTGTGATCAGTGTCATGAAACAAAATGTGCATGAACTATTAAATGGAAAACCAACTTACTTATTAGACTTCACCAAAGTCATAATAATAAATTAACTAAAAAAAAAAAAGATTTCAGCTAAGGAAACCCTATGAAGCTGTTCTACTCTGAAAAACATGGGTTACCATGAATTGGGGGGCTAATTCAACTGCAGCTTACAAGAACACCAAGGGAATATAACCACAGTTTGATTTAATAAAAACTAAACATTTGAAAATTTGCATGGAATAGAAAACTTCCTAAGAAAACATAAATAATCAAACTGATATAATCAATAAAAATATTAAGAGGTTATTTTTAGGTAAACTGACTGAATCCAAATTTTATAGGAAAGGTAAACAAGTGATAACAGCCAAGAAAAACCTGAAAATAATAAGAGGTTTTTGGCCCTACTAGGTATTAAAATATATTAAAAAATTCCAGAGATGAAAAGCATGTGATACTGACACTTGAGTAGAGTGATCAGTGGACTGGGACATCATGAAAACCAGAATACATTAAAATAAACATGAAAAGTTAGTGCAAGAAACAAGTGGCATTTCAATCATAAAGGAAAATATTTTTTATCCAATACAAAATGTGGGGGACAAAAAGAATCACAAAGAAATTTTATTCTAAATTGATATTGATAGTACTAATGTTATCTTGAAATTATTTCATATACATATTACCTACTGCCATCAAGTCAATTCTAACTCCTAGCAACCCTTATTGAGTTTCCAAGGCTGTAAATCTTTACAGAAGTAAATTGCCTCATCTTCCTCCCATGGAGCAGCTGATAGGCTTGCACTGCTGACCTTCTGGTTAACAGACAAATGCCTTACCCACTATGCCACTAGAGAGTCTTATATACATAGTAGGATGCATATATACATACATACGTGTGTGTGTTTGTGTGTGTGTGTGTGTGTATAAAAGCTGGACGATAGATAAGAAAGACTAAAGAAGAATTGATGTTTTTTTTTAATTATGGTATTGGTGAAGAATATTGAATATACCATGGACTGCCAGAAGAACAATCTGTCTTGGACGAAGTACAGCACTTAACTATATGTATACCCAGAAAATAAACCCACTGCCATTGAGTGAATTCCCTACATTCCCCACTGGAGAAAGATTAAGTCTTCTGCTTCTATAAAGATTTACAGCCTTGGAAACCCTATGAGGCAATTCTACTCTGTCATAAAGACTTACTGTGAGTTGCAATAAACATGTGCATATATACATATACATGGTCACTCATCTATCAATGTGTTGTACTGTGGTGTCTTGCATGTTGCTATGACACTGTAAGCTATACCATCAATATTGCAAACATCAGCAGTGTCATCCACATTGGACAATTTTCATCAGCGCTTTCAGATCAAGCAGAGTAGGAAGAAAAGCCTGGTGATCTACTCCCAAAATTCAGCCAATGAAAACCTTATGCATCACAACAGAATATTGCCAGCTGTGGAGCTGAAAGCTGAGTCCCCTAGGCTGGAGAAGGAAAACAAACCCACTGTCATTTCTGACTCATAATGACCCTTTATAGGACAGAGTAGAATTGCCTCATAAGGTTTCCAAGGCTGTAAATCTTTACGGAAGTAGAGTGTCTCATCTGCCTCCTGCAGAGTGACTGGTAGGTTCAAACCACCAACCTTTTGGTTAGCAGCCATATGCTTTAACCACTATGCCACTAGAGCTCCTTTTCCTAGGTTGGGAGATGCGCAAAATACTCAATGGCTATGCCAATGGACTCGAGCGTACTATGATTGTGAAGATGACACAGGACGAGGCAACATTTTTTCTGTTACACATGAGATCACCACAAGTTGGAGCCTACTGGACAGCAGCTACCAACAACGTACCAAGTAGAAGAAAGAAATATAAGAAAAGCATGATAAATTATGACAATTCAGTTTAAAATAGGAAAAGAATATTAATTAGTTCACTCACAATAAATAATAAAATACAGATGAAGAACTTAATTTCTTTTTCTGCAACTGGTTCTGAGGTTTGGCTGGTATTATGACTTCCCTCCCCTGCTGTTTAGTTTATATTCCCCTTAGCTGTGGCCCACCCTTAAATGTTTCAGTTACTTTGCTAGGTAAAAAAAAAAAAAAAAAAAACTCACTGCCATCGAGTCGATTCCTACTCATAGCAACCCCCTCTGGACTCCCAAGGTGGTAAACCTTTACAGAAGTCGATTGCCTAGTCTTCCTTCCACAGAGTGGCTGGTGGGTTTGAACCACTAACCTTCTGGTTAGCAGTCAAATGCCTTAGGCACTACATCACCAGAGCTCCAATTTGCTAGGTGGAAAGGCCTAAATCTTACTTAGGATCGAGCTCCTCAGCCAAAACTATGAGTCCACTGGCACAAAAAGCCCAATAAAACCTTGTGGCTGTTTCACTGTCTAATCAATAGAGCCATCCTTGTGCCCTGCTGCAAGCATCATTTCAACTATGTGGATGAGTGATTATTAAGGATTGGCGTACAGCCTAATTCCAAAGGCCAAAACTGTTGGCATTGAGTAGATTCTGACTTACAGTGACCGGATAGGACAGAGTAAACTGTCTCATAGAGTTTCTAAGGCTATAATCTTTAGGTAAGCAGAATGTCAGGAGCTCTGGTAGCATAGTGGCTAAGACACTTGCCTGCTAACCAGACGGCTGGCGGTTCAAACCCACCAGCCACTCCTCGGAAGGAAGGTTGGGCAATCCTACTATCCGTAGTGATACTGCCTCGGAAACCCAAGGAGGGGTCGCTATGAGTCGGGGCTGACTCGACGGCACATAACAACAACAAGCAGAATGTCACAGTTTTTTTACAGAGCAGCTGGTGAATTTTAATGGCAATTGTGGTAGTTAACTTTGTATGTCAACTTGGCTGGGCCTCATTGAGTGAATGGGCAGCTGGATGTAATATGCCCCATGATGAGACTGGTAATCAACTCCACGGTGGAATCTACTGTGAGCAGCTGAGTAGTTGCCCTAGGGATGTGGGCTGCTTCCTATATATAAGGAGAAGCTTTGGAGAATGGGCTCTAGCTTATGGCACCCTTGAACTCTGTATGTAGCCTGCCATGCTCTGCTGAACTTGAGACTTTCAATGGACTTGAATGAATGGCCTGCCGTGTGGTTTAGTAACATTAGGACTGTGCCTTTTTACTTGTCAACCTTGGGCTTCTCAGCCTCAGCAGCCACCAGCTGTCTGAGTGAAGAAAAGCCTCTATCTCCAGTAGGCCATGAGCAGGAGGCAGAGCTGCAGTCCAAGGCTGCGGGGCTTTCACCCAGCCCCTAGAGTCTGGCACTTGGAACTCAGACTTAAAGCCTCCAAATTGTAAGAATAAACTCCTGTTTGTTAAATCCATCTCATTTGTGCTATATTCTGTCAGAGCAGCACTAAGTAAGCAGAACAACAATCTTTTGGTTAGCAGCCAACCAGTTAACCACTGTACCACCAGGTCTTCTAATTCCAGAGAAGCAGAATAGTTTTCTCTGACATGAGGAGCTCTTCTCAAGGCATCAAATTAGTCTTTGATGTTCCTTCCTGCTCTCCTGGTACACAGTGGAGAAGAAAGGTTGGAGTTTAGGGTTTCTTGCCTTTCAGGCAGGTTTTGTATAAACTGACAGGAGAGAGTCCTCATCATCCCAACAGCCTGAAGGTCCCCCAAGGTTTAGTAGATCTCAGCAAATGCAACAGAAGTCATTACAGACAGGAATTTTCTTATTGCCCAGGCTCTTCCGAAGAGCTTATTGTTGGCGGGGCCCTCCCTTTTAGGGGTTGTGAGTTGTGTATCAGTTTTTTAGGATTACCTTAACAAAGTAGCACTAGCTGGGTGGTTTACAACATCGGAAATTTATTCTCACAGCTCTAGAGGATAGAAATCCAGAACGAAGGTGTCAACAGGGTTGGTCCTTTCTGGAAGCTCCAGGCCTTTCCCAGCTTCTGGTGACAACAGGCAATCCCTGGTGTTCCTTGGCTTACAGCTGCATCACTGTAATTTCTGCCTCTGCATGTTCTGTCTCTGCCTCTTCTCCTCTTTTATAAGGACTCCATCCAGTCATGCTAGATTTGGACCTACCCTACTCCAGTATGACTCCGTGTTAACTTAACCGATAACATCTTCAAAGACCTTATTCCCAAACAATGTCACATTCACAGGTACTGGAGGTTATGACTTCAACACATCTTTTGGAGGGACACAGTTCAACTTATAACAAGTAGGCTGAATCTAGTTCTCTTATCAAGAGTACGTGGGTATTCAAAAGCCTAGATTGATCAGGATAGTACTCCACAAGTTTTTTTTTTTTTTTTTT
>NW_006922344.1:196668-202077 GCF_000298275.1 Orycteropus afer afer
CAGGTCTGGAATTGAACCCACACCTATGGTTACCAGCCAAACAATGTACAGGCATGTGAGTTAAACATTTACCTCAAGTAGACACACGCCCTGGAAAGAACAATCATGGGAGAAGGAAGGGCTGCTTATGCACAGGGAGACAGCTCAGGGCACAGGACAGTATGGAGGGATGGTCACGGGGAAGAGGTAACTATGGGGAGGATGTGGGAGGGGAGCTGTTGCATTGTGGTGAACTGTAGTCAATGACATGAGACAAAGTATATGTAAGCTGCTCTGTGGAAAGTGAATTTGCTCTGTAAATCTTCACCCAAATCACAATTTTAAAAAAAAAAAAAGTATTGATAACAACTTGAAAAAAAAATTCTTGTTTTGTTATGGATCTGTTCAAATTTTCCACATCAGTCTGTGTTAGTTTAGGTAAGTAGTATGTTTCTAGATATACATCCATTTCTCTAGATTTTCAAATTTTTGGAGTAAAGTTCTTCATTGTATCCTGACATTATCCTTTTAATTTCTGTTGTGACATTGCCCAATTTGTTTCTTATTCATATTATTTGTATTCTCTCCCACTTTACTTTTGTTAAATTTTCCAGTGGTTTGTCAATTTTATTAATCATTCCAAACAACCAACTTCTGATCTTGTTGATTTTTTCTATTGCCATTCTATTTTCTGTTTCATTTATTTCTGTTTGAACCTTTATTATTTCTTTTCTTATGGTGACTGTAGGCCTTTTTTTTTGCTGCTCTTTTTCTACTTGTTGGAGATGTTGGGTTAAGGTGTTGATTTTGGCTCTTTCTTCTTTTTTCATGTGTGCATTTATTGGTATGAATTGGTCTCTGATCACTGTGTCCCAAAGATTTGGGTATGTGGTGTGTTCATTCTCATTTGATTCAAGGAATTTTTTAATTTCATCTTTTATTTCTTCTATTATGCATTTTCAAGGAGAGTGTTATTTAGTTTCCATGTGTTTGCTTTTTTTCCATTGATCTTCCTATTGTTGATTTCTAATTTTACAGCATTGTGATCTGAGAAGATGCTTTGCAGTATTTCAGTGTTTTAAAATTTATTAAGGTTTTCTTTGTGGCCTAACATATGGTCTATCCTGGAGAATGTTCCATATGCACTGGAAAAGAATATATATTGTGTTGTTGTTGGGTGAAATGCTCTGAAAATGTCTATAATATCAAGTTGGTGGATTTTATTGTTTAGTTCTGTGTCTTTGTTGAGTTTCTTTCCAGTTGTTCTGTCTGTGATTAAAAGTGGTGTATTAAAGTCTCCTATTATGACGTGGAGTCATCTATTTGTCTTTTCAGTTCCGTTAGAGTCTGGTTTATGTATTTTGGGACTCTTTCATTGGGTACATAGATATTTATTATTGTTGTCTTTTTGTTCAATTAATCCTTTAATCATTATATAATGTCCTTCCCTGTCTCTTATGGTGGTTTTTGTCTTAAAGTCATTTCATCAGAAATTAGTATTGCCACTCCTGCTGTTTTATGGTTGCCATTTGCTTGATATATTTTTCCAACCTTTGATTTTTAGTCTATTTTTTGTCTTTGTCTCTAAGGTATGTCTCTTGTAGACAGCATATTGATGGGCTATGTTTTCTTAACCAGTCTGAAACTCTCCGTCTCTTGAGTGGTGCATTTGTTCCGTTTATATTCAGTGAAATTATTGACAAGTATGAATTTGTTGCTGTCATTTTGTTATGTGTTTTTCATGGTGTTGCTGATTTCTTTGTTCCATATAATTTTCTGTGCTGAGTTTGTTTTGTTTATGAATCATGTTATCACTTCCTTTGTTGCTGTTATTTTAGTATTTGCTAAATATTGGTGCTTGTCATCTTTTTTATTTTGACGTGAGGGTTTATTATTTTTCTTTGAGGTTACCCTGTGATTTATAATTTTCAATGGTTTGATGATATTTTTGGAACGTTTTCTATTGTTTTCCTTTTACATTTAATTCATGAATTGTTATAGCATAATTAATAGAATGATCTTTGCTTTGCCATTGATTTGAGATGATTCTTTAATCATGTATTAAAATTTAAATATAATAGGTCCAGTTGTTTGGTTTTCTATTTTATGCCATCCATCAGTTCATTTTGTTTTGTAGCCAGACACTATTTATTGTACTTTATGTGGCAGATTGTACTTTGCAAAAATGGCTTTAATAGTTCCCATTTCATATGGTCTTCTAGAACCTTAACATTACACAAGTCTTGAAAATGAGTGGACCCTTATGGCTCCTCCAGGAACATCATGCACTGGCCATGAACCTGCATGAATTCTGAGATTAGTTAGAAAAGTCCAGTCTCTCTGGCCTCCCTTGGCCTTTGTAGCTCCAAGCCGCCATGTAATTAGTCTAGCAACAATACCAGGTGGAAAGACCATAGAGAGACAGAGATAGATGTGGAGGAACCCCAGCAGTTCCAGCCTTCAACTGGAGTCTTCCCATATTCCAGGCATGTGAGCACATTAGCCTTTCTATGATCCTAGCCCCAACCACCATCTAATTGCTGCCACATTCAACACCTTAGTCAACTACCAGGTTCATGAGAGATGATAAAATAATTGTTGTTATTTTAAACTACTGAGTTTGAGGTGAGTTACTACACAGCAATATATTACCAAAATATTTTATAATAGGTTTTAGAGTAGTCCTGCCACCTCCCCCAAAAAAGCTACCATTATTATTTTCAACTGTGTATTTTTCCAGTGAATTTTAGAATTATTTGGTCATATTCCTACTTCCTTCTCTTAGAATCTATCATTATACTAGTAGTTGAAGTCTATATAGAATTTCATTAACTTTTAAAATTATATTGAAAATTGCCTCCATAGCTACATAATTATCATATTTACTTAAATTTTATGTCTCTCTTAGTCACACTCCCTCACTGACGTCGAGTCGGATCTGACTCATAGTGACCCCTCCTTGGGTTTCCGAGGTGGTGTCACTATGGAAGTACATTGACCAACCTTCCTTCCGAGGAGTGGCTGGTGGATTTGAAGCACCAGCCTTCTGGTTAGCAGTCAAATTGAACAATTATCTTATATCATCTTTTTTCATAATTTTAAACAGAGCTGCAACAAATACCTTCATGCATATAACCTTTACAAGTAATGACTTATCTCTTTCTGGTAACCTTTCTGAGGTGGAAGTTATTAGATCAAAGTAGGAGTATTGTGAGAGGTTTGATATATGATGCCATCCAAAATGGTTATAACAACGCACAGTCCTAAGTGATGCCTATAAACTGCACCATAGCTCCTCTAGAATTTCTTGCTATATTCTGTGTTTTTTAATTGACAAACAATGATATTTAAATTTTTTTATTGTTAGATGCTTTGGTGTTCCCTCAAAGACCCCTCTTGAAGATGGAGGCTTCATTCCCCAGTTGGTATTTCCCAACTGCTTCCCTTTCTGGAAGGAGCTCTAGTGGTGTAGTGAGAAAGGCATTTGGCTGCTAACCAGAAGGTCAGTGATTCAAACTTACCAGGTGCTCTGCAGGAGAAAGATGAGGTCCAAAAAGACTTACTGCCATCAAGTCGTTTTCTGGTTCATAGCAACCCCTCCTTGCGTTTCCAAGGTGATATCTCTACAGAAGTAGATTGCCCGACACAGCCTTGGAAACCCAATGGAGGTTGATATGAGTCAGATGGAATCAACTCAATGGCAGTGAGTTTGGTTTGGGTTTGGTTCCCACTCTCGTAATTGCCTTCTGGTAAAGGAGCTGTCTTACCCAAAGTTAGGATCCTTCCTTGGGGGCACCAAAGATCAGTTGAATGAGGGGTATATTCAGAGTTCCAGACCACTTGCCTCAATTTGAGACAATTCTGAGGGGCAACTCTGGGCCATCCCAACTCCAGAGCTCTACCTGGGATTGGCTGAACCCTCTACTCTGCTGCATCACAGCTTGCTCTCTCCCTTTGCCTATCCTACTGTCCTCATGCCCTCCTAGGTACTGCTTCCCAGAGCCACCCCATCAAACCTTCATCACAGAATCTGTTATCAGGGAGTCTGACCTAGAACAAAATTGTTTCTCATTGGCCTGTGGCAAATATTATTTCCCCGTATTTTGTTTAAGGAGCTCTGGAGGTATAGTGGATAAGGCACTTGGCTGCTAACCAGAAAATCAGTGGTTCTTGCCCCACCCCCACCCCCACCTTCTTTTCAAATATTGACTTTGAAAATATCATATAATCACATATCTTTTTCCTATTTAATGTCTTCTAGGTTTAGAAGACCTCCATCTCCACCAGAGGTCTGACTAACATTCAATTGTATTTTCTTCTGTTTTCCTATGATTGCCATTTTATTCTTAACTTCTAATTTTAATGAAGTTAATTTTCATGAAGAGCTTAAAGCAAGTGAGTAAATGCCACCTGTTGAATATTTCTCCCTTCCTCTTTTCATTTGTGGCATGTCCTTCACTGTATTTTAAACGGTGGCTATGATCTCACCATGATTTGCAACTGTAAGTAGACTGCTGATGAAACAGCTCAGATTCCTTAAATATACTTGGAAATGATTTCTGAAACTATCAACAATTTCTTCCCAGTGTATAGGCTTTTCAAGTGTTTCTGTTTAGCCAAAGAAGAGTTTTGGCAAAGTGCCCCCCTCTGCTCTTGTAAGAACAGCCTGGCAATTTACCATGTTTGGCACAAAACCTGGATCCCAACACTGACCCTCACTTACTTTCTAACAGAAATTGCCCATACATTAATGAACTGGTAACTTTGCCCCCAAATACCAAATGAGACTTTACATTTAATACAGATGTCTATGTATATTGTCAATTGCAATGAAAACATTTACAATTACACTTCTTAATGAAATTGAGCATTATAGATTAGGAGGGAAAAAAAGTATTTGAGTCAGGGTTTTATTTTCCAGTAAGCACACTTCCTCTGTATATATGGCCAAGTGAGGGTAGCATGCTCTTTTAATACATAGTCAGCATTCAGGTTTTGCCAAGCAGGCATGAGGCTTATTCCAAAAATTCCCAGTTTATTAGGTGCCAAGAAGTTTTGACAGAAATCTGTCTGCAGAGCCTTTGCCAATAGGGGATGTTTTCATTTGTGCTTTTTTTCCTTGTCAGTGGTCGTGAGAAACCTATTTATAACTTTTCCCAAACTATAATCTTCGTACAGATTTGCATCAAATTCACACATTTAAAGCTTAGATGAGGTCTCAACAGCCCCTGCAACCAGGTGAGAAACTGTAAAATCCAGCCAGCTTGGTATACACAAAGCCCCCTGGGTACTTTAGAGCCATGCACACCTGGGTCGTCCAAAGTCCATCCATCGTACTTCTGGATAGAACAGGAGTGGAGAACTTGGAAGTCAGGTGGACTGAAAAGCTGAAGACATTTCCTTAGAGTTTTTTTTTTTTTTTTTTTTTTT
>NW_006922344.1:205251-219067 GCF_000298275.1 Orycteropus afer afer
CTTCCTTCCGAGGAGTGGCTGGTGGGTTTGAACCACCAGCCTTCTGGTTAGCAGTCAAGTGCCTTAGCCACTATGCTACCAATATTAATAGATTTAAATGGAGCACGTGGCTGACCAACTAGAAACTACATATCCCAGACACCCTTGAGGCTGGGTGCGGCCCAGTGAATAAGTGACTAAACCATGAACAGATCAGGCCTCACTGCTTCAGAGAAAATTGCTTGTCCTGGAACCTTCCCCACGAGTTAGAAAACAGAAGCACTTACCTTTGACCATACCTATGAAGATTATGATCTAACGTAGGATTATTAAAATCTTCTGTGCCCTGGGTTGGAATCAACATTTGAGTACCAAACAACAGGACCTAGGTTGTCCTTCAATAAACCCATTTTTAAATTCAAAGTAAACCCCTGAAATATCAAAAACTCTTATTTAACAAAGAAAAACCTAGGGCCCCATTACTGATGAACAATGTCCCAGAAGCTCCTGCTTGTAACACAGAGTAAATTCTCACGAGTCATCTGACAACCTGGTTAAAATACAGACCTTCCTCTGCCTCCACTTCTAACTAAAGCAACAATCTGTGGGGATGAGGCCAGGAACTGTGATTTCCTCCTCAGGTATTTACCAGGGATGAGAAGCCTTCAGAAGCACTGATTATGTTTTTTCATTAATTTTATTCATCACCATGCTTTCAGCAAGGATTTTAGAATGCTTTACCTAAGATAGCCAATCCACACACATATCTGAATCTATGGTAATAATAACTCCAGGCATAGAGGACTCATAAATGTCTCCATGGTAACAATCCATTGGTCTCCATGGTGAGGTTTATAAGGACCCTCAAACATATTTTATTTAAAGTCTTAAATTATTCTTCCATTGATCAGTACATATAAAGAGCTGTGTTTTTAAAATAATTCTCTTATACAATTTCAGGAGTACTGTAAAGAAGGAAAGGGAAAGAGGAAATAGGAACAAAAGTAATAACAATAAATCAGTTCCTCTCACAAAAGCTCATTTTATGGTTCAGGCTGGCAATGAATTAGATTATCAAGGTCAAATGATATAAAATTAAATTAAATAGCCTATATCATTTATTTATTTGACACTCATTTGTCAGACTTCACTTTTGAATTATTTAATATATAAAATAAATCATTGTTCAACAAGGCATCACTTTTATGAATTAGAAATGTATGAATCATTTGGATGTTCTTCATTCAGGAGCATATTTCTCTTTATACAGCACATGAAGATGACTCGATGGCACCTAACAACAACAATAGCACACAGTGGCTCAGATGTCTGATCATGGAAGAACCACCTGAGCAATGTTGTTGATCAAGCTTCCATTCTCTAACAGCGAGCCTCAGAATTAAATACCTCACTGCCACTACCCCTCCTTGGGTTTCCAAGGCGGGATCTCTGTGGAAGTGCATTGCCTAATCTTTCTTTCAAGGAATGACTGGTGGGTTTGAACTGCCAGCCTTCTGCTTAGCAGTCAAATACCTTAGGCACTACACCACCAGAGCTCCCACAATTAAATACAGTACTGAAACAGAAAAGTTGTAAACTAACTGCTCCTTCTGAAATGTCATAAAGTAAATATATCATTTCTTCATTTTTGTTAAGATTTGGGTCAGTTTCCAAATTGAATTGTTAAGTAAGGAGCCACCTGCACAGCTGCACCTCAGTGCCCAACACAGCAACAAACCTGTGTTTGTCAATTGCTTCACTGATGATTGGTAAGATCTACTTCACTAGAAAGACTGGAATGAACAGATTACATGTGATCAGTTGAGTTATAACAATCATATTCCAGAGGTGATTAAATGGGCCTGAGCAGCCTGACAAACTCACATTTGGCTTTAACAGTCTGACCCAATGTCACTTTGCTGATATATGGTAGACACAGACTCCCTCAGGAAGCATGTACCCAGCATCCTCTTCTTTCTGCATTTGCCCTCAGGAGGGCATTCTGCAAATTCAGATGTTTCTAACCATAGTACTTCCTGGGGTGGTGTTCCTTCCATGAATTGTCTGATGGAACTCAGTTATACAATATTATTGAACTTGTCTGCTAGACAGCTGGCTCCTTAAAGTCGATGCCCACTTGGTTGTTCATTTTTTTCATTCTCTCCAGTCTCTCTCTGCTGCCCTGACTCACAGAGTGGGTACTTACTTCCTATTTGTTGACTGAGTGAGCAAATGAATGAATGAACAGAGGCACCAAGAGCAAGGACGTGGGGTGAAGTGCTTGGATAGCCTTCCCTCAAGCAAGGGGGGAGGGGCGTGCCATTGTTTGCTCAGCTAGCAGGCTGAAAGCAGTGATGGGGGTTCAACTTTCCTCCTGGGTCCTCTCCTTTGTATCAAGATCTAAGGGGAGAGATGTATCTCTTTTTGGCCCCATTAGTACATCTGGGAAGTCTTGGATGGAGCAAATGTTTAAGCCATGGACTACTAGCCCAGGGGCACCTCAGATTCCAAAAGGTCCAACCTTGAAAAGCCTATGGAAGTGTGGCTCTACTTTGCACACATGCGGCTACCATGATTTGGAATCTGCTCCATGACAACTAACAACTATGTCTCGGAAAGCTCTTAGTACCTCCCTAAGCTTGGCCTGAACACTTGAAAGTAACTTATTCTGAATGTTATCTTCACTGTATTACTTTATTCTATTTTACCACATTTTACCTCACTTGTACTTTTGGAACAAAGAATTCTCATTCTTCTATTATCATGGGGCTCTAGTGTTATAACACATAAGAGACATTGACCTGGTTAAAAACAACTCCTCTTCTAAAAGAATTATAAATGTTACAAGTAGTAGTTTGGGAAGAAACCAGAGTAGGTTCTGTTTGGGCCTCAAAGATCTGGTTCTGTTTCTGGTCCTGGTCTCTGACACAAATTACATGTCTTTTTAAACTCACTGAGCTTTCTGAGGCTTCATTTTCTTCATGTAGAAGATGATAAACTGAAGAAAAAAAATCTGATTTCTAGGTTCCCTTTAACTCGATAGGAGCTCTGGTAATGTAGTGCCTAAGGCATTTGACTGCTAACCAGAAGGCTGGTGGTTCAAACCCACCAGCCAGTCCTTGGAAGGAAGATTGGGCAATCTACTTCTGTTGTGATACCACCTCAGAAACCCAAGGAGGGGTCTCTATGAATTGGATCTGACTCGACAGCAGTGAGTTTTAACTCGATGGCAGCAGTGGATTGATTTTTTTGTTATTGTTTGGGGGAGGGAGTCCAGTTTCAAATTTTCATTCTCTCCATATGGACTTCCTGCCCATAATGGTGCCCACACCTGTGTTTGCGTGGACATCAAGCATGGAGGCCACATGTCTGGGACTCATGGTCCCCACGAACTCCAGTTAGGGCTCGGGAGATAAGCAAAGAACAAGCCTGAGGCTGTGCTAAAGAACAGCTAGAAACTATATGTGTATACCATTTAATCTGTTATCTGAAAGACATCATAGAGATCAAGAATTTACCTGAATCACCAAACTCTTTCTGACCAGTCAGAAATCCAGAGCTCATGAATAAGCTGAGTTGAAAAAGAGGGTGTCGGGAGCATGATTGGTTCAATCACCAGTTTGCTTAGACAAATTTTATGAACACTTTGTCACCTGTAGTGTTTTTATTAATCTCTATTCTGGGGATACCTCTTACCCTGAGTCTCCCCTTAAGGGTGATATTCACTTCCGAATATGGTATATGGTAGGCAGAATTATGGTCCTCCAAAGATGTCCACATCCTAGCCTTTGGAACTTATGAATATGTTAAGGTGCATAGCAAGGAGGAACTTAGATTGCAAATGGATTAAGGTTGTTAATCAGCTGACCTTAAAATAGGGAGATTAGTCTGGGTTACCCAGATGGGCCCAACATCGTCATAAGGGCCCTTATAAGTGGAAGATGGAGATTAAATGTCGGAGTTAGAGATTGGAAGATGATATGCTTCTGATTTTTCAAGATGAAGGAAGGGGCCGTGAGTCAAGAACTGAGGGTGACCTCTAGAAACTAGAAAAAGCAAGGAAACAGTTTCTCCCTTAGAGCCTTCAGAAAAAACACCTTGGGTTTAGCCTAGTGAGACCTTTTTAGGACTTTTTAACTCAGAACTGAAAGATAATAAATTTATGTTGTTTAAATCACTAAGTTTATGATAATTCATTATAGCAGCCATAGGAAACTAATACCAAACCAAAAACCAAACTCACTGCCATCGCATCGAATTCAACTCACAGCGACCACCATGGGGTTTCAGAGGTGGTAAATCTTTACAGAAGTGGATTTCCCAGTCTTCCTTCCCCAGAGTGGCTGGTGGGTTTGAACCTCCAACCTTCTGGTTAGCCTTAGGCACTACACCACCAGAGTTTCTTTACAAAACTGTTAATTATTCTAGTAGTATTATTTAGGAAACTAATAGTTTATATACTATTGCTTCAGAGATTTACTGTAATGATTTCATAAAGATAGTTTAAATTTAAGAAATTTGAAGAAAAAATTTAAAAATTCCAGAATAAAAACAAAATGAAATGCACATAATTCTGTTGAAGTAAATAAACTCAATTGCCCCTTCTTTTAATGTCCCTATGTGCTGTGAACAGCAATTGATCTTAGACACTAGGTAAAATACCAAACTGAGAGGAAAGGAAAAATTAAGCAGTAGGATGAAATTAAGGAGCTCTGGTGGTATAGCGCCTAAGGCATTTGATTGCTGACCGGAAGGTTGGTGGTTTAAATTCACCAGCCACTCTGAGGAAGGAAGACTGGGCAATCTACTTCCATAAAGATTTGCCACCTCGGAAACCCAAAGGGAATCTCTATGAGTCGGAATCGGCTTGATGGCAGTGAATTTAGGGGTGGAATTAAAGGAGCTCTGGTGGTGTGGAGGCTAAACCATTTAGCTGCTAAGCAAAAGGTTGGTGGCTTGAACCCACCAACCACTCAGAGGGAGAAAAATGGGACAGTCAGCTTCCATAAAGATTTACAGCCTTGGAACCCTATGGAGCAGTTCTGCTTTGTCCTATAGGGTTACTCTGAGTCAGAATTGACTCATTGGCAATGGGTTTGGTTTTGGTTTTAGGGGTGGAATTGAGTTGAGCTCAGGAGTTGCTCAAATACCAGACACCAAATTCAAGAGAAAAGTCAGAAGTCTGGAAACACATGACTACTAGGTGTCAGAGGCCAACTGCAGGCTTTGAGTCTACAAACAGATAATACAAAGTACTGAAAGTCAAGGCAGGGCCAGAGCTATGTAAAAGGTAATGACAGCAGACACCACACACAAGGAACCAACAAAAGACATATTTTGACATTTGCTCAATAATTTTATTTATCTGATGTTTTATTTTTATTGTAATAGTGTTAATTTTTTAGAGCAGTTTTAGATTTACAGAGAAATGTTGCAGAAAACACAAAGTTCCCTTATATCTCTTCTTCCTCATTTCTCCTGTTATTAACATCTTACATTCCTATGGTACATGTTTACAATTGATAGACCAATAGTGGTACATTATGATTAACTAAAGTCCAAAATAATTTACATTAAGGTTCACTCTTGGTATTACACAGTCCTACAGGTTTTGACAGGAGCTCTGCTAGTGTAGTGCCTAAGGCACTTGACTGCTAACCCAAAGGCTGGCAGTTCTAGCCCATCAGCCACTCCTCGGAAGGAAGATGGAGCAATCTACTTCTGTAGTGACACTGCCTCAGAAACCCAAGGAGGGGTCGCTATGAGTCAGGTCCAACTTGACGGCACATAACAACAACAACATAGGTTTTGACATATATGTTGTTGTTGTTATGTGCCGTCGAGTCGGCTCCGACTCATAGCAACCGCTCCTTGGGTTTCCGAGGCAGTATCACTACAGAAGTAGGATTGCCCAACCTTCCTTCTGAGGAGTGGCTAGTGGGTTTGAACTGCCAGCCTTCTGGTTAGCAGTCAAGTGCCTTAGGCACTGTGCTACCAGAGCTCCTTTTGACATATAATATGTTATGAATTACATATATATGTAATATCATGCAGAATAGTTTCACTGCCCTAAAAATGCCCTGTGCTTCATCTATTCATCTCTCCCCTCCTGCCTGTGAACGCTTGATCTTTTTACTCTCTGTAGTTTTGCCTTTTGTAGAATGTCATGTAGTTGGTTTCACACAGTATGTAGCTTTTTCAAATTAGCTACTTTCACTTGTTATGGTTGTAAGCTGCCATCTAGTCAACTCTGACCTATGGTGACTGTATGAACAACAAAACAAAATAGTGCCTGGTCCTGCATCATCCTCACAATCACCATTATGTTTAAGTCCATCATTGTGCTATTGTGCCAAACTATCTCACTTAGAGTTTCCCACACCCTCATTGGCCCTCTACTTCACCGGGGGAAAAAAAAAAAACACCAACTGATAGAGACAGTATAGAACAGAGCAGAACGGCCCCATATAGTTTACAATGCTGTAATATTTACAGAAGCAGAATTTCTCCCAGCTGGTGGGTTTGAACCACCAACTTTTCAGTTAGCAGCTGAGCGCTTAACCATTGCACCACCAAGGGTCCTCCTACTGTATATTAAAACCAAAACCTAAACTCATTGCTGTTAAGTCCATTCCGACTCATTGCTACCCTGTAGGACAGAATAGAACTGCAATGGTGCAGTGGTTAAAGCATTCGGCTGCTAACCAAAAAGGTGGTGGTTGGAACCAACCAGCCACTCTATGGGAGAAAGATGAGACAGTCTGCTTCTGTAAAGATGTACAGCTTAGGAAACCCTATGGAGCTCTGGTGGCTTAGTGCCTAAGGCATTTGACTACTAACCAGAAGGTTAGTAGTTCAAACCCACCAGCCACTCTGTGGAAGGAAGACTGGGCAATCTACTTCTGTAAAGATTTACCACCTCTAAAACCCAATGGGGGTCACTATAAGTTGGGATCAACTCAATGGCAGTAAGTTTGGTTGATTTTTTTTATATATATATATATTTTTTATGAGTCAGAATCAACTCCACAGCAGTGGGTTTTTGGTTTGGTTTTAAATATTTACAGAAGTAGACTGCATCTTTCTCCTGTGGAGCATCTGGTGAGTTCCAACAGCAGACCTTTTATTTAGCAGCCGAATACTTCAACCACTGTACTCTATTGTTATTGTTGTATGCCGTCGAGTCGGACTCAACTCATAGCGACCCCTTCTTGGGTTTCCAAGGCGGTATAACTAAGGAAATAGATTGCCCAATCTTCCTTCCAAGGAGTGGTTGGTGGGTTTGAACCACCAGTCTTCTGGTCACCAGTCAAATGCCTTAGGCACTATGCTACCAGAGACTACACCTTACTAGGTGTGATAGTTGGAACTGTGTGTCAACTTGGCTGGACCCCAGTTCTGTGTGATTGTTCCCATGATGGGATCAGATGACTGTGTTCTGAGTGGCCAGTCTGCCCAAGGGGAGTTTCCCTAGGGGTGTGGCCTGCTTCCAAGATAACCAGGGACATCCTGGGAAGAGACACATTCTTTGAGGGATTGGAACCCTGGTGTGCGGACTACAGACTTCCGTGAGTGAGCAGCCCACCGCTCGGCCTGGAGATCTTGGATTCGTCTTTCGTTGGGGTCAACAACCAGTGTACTGCCTGGCAGCCTTGAATTTCTCTGCCCCCTGAGCTTACGGAAGCTAAAGCTGCCGCCGGCCCATTTCCTCCAGAGACTTGGACTTGTCGGCTTGGACTTGTCGGCTTCTATACGCTTGTGAGCCATTTTCCTAAGATAAATTTCTCTCTCTCTCTCTCTCTAAATATATATATACACTTTGCTGGTTTTTGTGTTTCTCTAGAGAACCCAATCTAACACACTAGGAGAACATAAATACCAGTTGGTTAAGTGAATGAATAAAATGGTGATTGAATGACTGAAATCTATTAGGAATTTCTCTTTCGAACTTATAAATCACTTGTTTGCATCTTTCTTTACATATTTTGTATTCCCAATGACAATTTTTATTTACTGCATCATTATGTTCCCTGAGGAGTCAAACTTGTTTAAAACGAAATTGTGACCTCTTTTTCTGTATACTGCAAAATGATGAGCATTGGGGCTTGCTCACAGCAGAAGCTTGGTAAATATTGGTTGGCTGAATAATTAGTCTTCAGGCAAAGCAACTTTAGAATATATTGCTGTTGTTGTTGTTGTTGTTGTTTGCCGTCGAGTCGGCCCTGACTCACAGCGACCCCTCCTTGGGTTTCCGAGGCAGTATCACTACGGAAGTAGGATTGAACCGCCAGCCTTCTGGTGAGCAGTCAAGTGCCTTAGGCACTATGCTACCAGAGCTCCTTAGAATATATAGGGCCACACAATTTCTAAACAAAAATAGGCCTTGATATATGACATTCATTCTCTCTCAGGAAAACTGAGCTAGGAGAGGATTAGTACTGATCAGTTCAACTGACAATACTTCCATCCTATTCAAATATGTACTGCCAACTCGGGAGCAAGGTTGCCCAAAAATTCCTTGAATTACTAGAAACAACAGAGTAACTCCTTTAACTTTCAAAATGAAATTGTTGTTGTTAGGTGCCGTCGAGTTGTCTCTGAGTTGTAGCGACCCTATGCACAGCAGAATGAAACACTACCCGGTCCTATGCCAGCCTCATGATCCTTGCTATACCTGAGCCTACCCATGCAGCCACTGTGTCAATCCATCTTGTTGAGGCCCTTCCCCTTTTTTCATTGACCCTCCACTTTACCAAGCATGATATCCTTCTCCAGGGAATGATTCCTTCTGACAACATGACCAAAGTAAGTGAGACGAGTCTGGCCATTCTCGCTTCCAAGAAGTATTCCAGCTGCACTTCATCCAGGACAGATTTATTAGTCCTTTTAGCAGACCATGGTGTTCTCAGCATTCTTCTCCAACACTGCAACTCAAAAGCATCAACTCTTTTTCGGTCTTCCTTATTCATGGTCCAGCTCTCACATGCGTAAGAGGCGTTTTGGTTACCTAGTGCTGCTCTGACAAGAATAAACCACAAATGGGATGGCTTGAACAAACAGGAGTTTATTCTTTTACAGTTTGGGAGGCTCGAAGTCCAAGTTCAAAGTGCCAGGCTCTAGGGGCTGGGTGAGATCCCCTTGACCTTGGGCTTCAGCTCTGCCTCTTGCTCCCAGCCCACTGAAGCTAGAGGCATTTGACTACTAACCAGAAGGTTGGTAGTTCAAACCCACCAGCCACTCTGTGGAAGGAAGACTGGGCAATCGACTTCTGTAAAGACTTACCACCTCTGTAACCCAACGGGGGTCGCTGTAAGTTGGGATCAACTCAATGGCACTGAGTTTGGTTGGTTTTTTGTTTTTGTTTTTGTTTTTTTAATGAGTCAGAATCTCTTCACTCAGGCAGCTACTGGCTGCTGAGGCTAACAAACCCAAGGTCAACTAATAAAATGACAGTCCCGATGTTATACCAAACCACTTGGCAAGCCATTAATTCAAGTCCATTGAAAGTTCCAAGCTCGGCAGAGCATGGGAGGCTGCTGAACAATGACACAGCTACGTGCAGGGTTCAAACATGCCATAAGCTAGAGACCATTCCCAAAGCTGTTTCTTACATACAGGAAGCAGACCACATCCCTAAAGCAAATACTCAGCTGCTTGTGGTAGGTCCCACCATGGAGTTGATTGCCAGTCTCATCATGGGGAATAACTACCACCAGCTGCCCAGCCAAATTGACACACAAACCTAACCACCACAAGAGGCGATTGAAAATACCATGGCTTGGGTTAGGCGCACCTCAAAATGAAATAGAAAGTTGAAAAAAAAAAAAAAAGTGAAAAATAAAAGCGTGTTTATTTTGGTGTATGTCATTGTCTGGAGTCCCTCTGTGGCTCAATTAGTTAAAAGTACTAGTACTAACTGAAAGATTGTGGTTCAAACCCACCCTGAGGCATGTTGGAAGAAAGGCCTATGGAGCAGTTCTATTGTGGCACACGTGAAGTTGCCATGAATTGCCATCATCAAGTCATTGGCAGTGGGTTTCATTTTGGTTTGATGTCATTTTCTTGGGTTGGAAACTTTTCTTACAGGGAATTTTTATTCCCCCAGGCGTGGTAGGGAGTTGGCAGAATTTCCTTTTCCTGCCTTGTTAACAATCTTCAGCCACAGTGGACAAGGGGAGTTCCAGTACTTGCCCAATGCCCCTCCTAGGACTATTTGGAGTTGTTAGCAAGGATAGGTGTGGTTGGGGATAGTTGTAATGCCAAAATAGGAGCATTACTCAGCTCACAATCATAAGCATCATTTTGTCTCTACACCATTATCAGAACATTCTTTTGTTTCAAACTGGTCTGAAACAAGATGGCACTTCTTAAAGAGAAAAGAAATTCCATACGTTTTTCAAAACAAGATAAAATCTAGATAAAAAATATCCAAGTCAGATTGTATTATAGGTTATTCCAGAAGTTACAAGTTTACAATTTAGTGACCCATGGGAAGGGCTCTATAGAGTAAAATTAGAATAAGTAAACCCTGAATCATTGCCTCCGAGGGAGTATAAGCACTCAGCTTGTCCACATCAAGGCAAGACTGTGGGTAAATCACATCTTGATGCACTTACATTTTGAGGAGTAATGTAGATACCCAGCAACATTATTGTCCTTGGTTCCCAAGCTCCATATTTCAACAACAAAAACTTTTGTCTTCTTACATTCTGTTATTGACGCAATTGTAGCAGCTCAAGACTCACACAATTGTGCCAAGAACTATTATCAACCTGGGTTTAAAAGTCACAATGATGTATAAGGAAGTGCAATAAGTCAAAGGAAAATGTAATTCAGATGACAAATCAGGGAAGATAATTGTGAATGCCGATGGCATCACACATTTCAATGGGATAAAAGCTCATATCCTTTTATGCACAATAGAAATAGTTGTTTTTGGTCCCCTGAGTCATGGCATGCCAGTGCCAGTTTATTATGTGCCCCAAATTCATGTTACGAAATGGAGACAGTGGTATCTTACCAAATTTCTTTGTTATTTGAGAGAATCCCATATTAGGAACTGCCATTTTCGAACATTCTAAAAGATGGGCATCTTGAAATTACCTACGTAACTACCAACAAGTACAGTGCTGACATTGTTGGCCCTGAATTCTGGAAGCAGAGGTTGAGAACTGGTCAGTGAGAAACAATGGTTGTTTGTGAGAGAGGGCCTGATGGTTCCATGATTTCATAACAGGAGGCAAAACGCTGTTGACCAATACAGTTCCAAACCTTTACTTAGTGAAATGAATTGTTAAGAGACCAGAGTGGGTGTTTGAGACATCCAACAGGACAGAGCCTCACCAAACATTTAGCACAAAAGAAAATGTAAAAAGAAAACTGCAAAGGGCCAGAGATTTCCTGAGACATCCATGGCTTTGTGTAAGTATGAATATATAGCAAGGAAGTATGATATTGAACTCTAAAATTGTTTAACATTTTTAAAGAAAATCCTGTTGACTTGTTGACTTACAATTGATATGTAATTATGTGAGTAATTTGTTAGACTTCCAAACTGCATTATTTCTAAAACAACCAAGTGTCAGTTTAGAGGAAAAAAATGTTTGTATTTCTGTGTAGTAAACAATGTTCATTGTACTAATGATAGGCACATTTCATTTATAGCTGTACCCTTGAACATGTAGCATATAATGTGCTCTTCATCGTGACAAAGGGCAACAGCATGTACATGGACTTTACACTAGAAGCTGAGTCAACAAGGCTGGGACTTCTTAAAAGTGGGAGGCAGTCTCTTCATAGAAAATTTTATAAGAGATTTGATTTGATTTATAATATAAACATAAGAAAACTATTTAACTTATAATAGCAGGATTTTGCCTGATATATAAAAATTACTAACTCTATGACCATTTTATTTTTCAAATGTTCCATATGCAAATTTAAGATCCCTTTGGATAAACAAAGGAAACTAATATTTAGAGAATGCCTACCATCTGCTAGGTATTTTTCTGGAAACTTTAGTGCATTGTTCCATTTAATTCTCACCATAACTCTGTCAGATATGGGGTAGGACCTGCCACAGAACGTGCTATTATACTGCTTGTAACTGTTTAAAAGATAAGGTACTCGTTTCTATCTAATCATTTCCAATGTCTTTGTTGCAAAAAAAAAAAGAGGGAATGGAAATTCTTTTCTTGTAGCATATGACTTTATCACTGTTAAACCATTTGTACCTTAAGTGATTTTCAAACTGATATTGTAAAATTAGCTAAGAGAGAGAATAAAATGTAGGAGTTTTTAATTAAAATACAATTTGTTGTATATCATCCTGATGTTATAACTTGAAAAACAGATATTATGAGGCAGATATATTCATAACAGGCTTTAAAAGCAGAAACATTTAAACTATTCTTAAAGGCTTTTGGCTTATGTGATTTAAAACAAACATTTCCTAATGTAATATTTGCTTTAATGATAATATTCTATCAGAATCCAACAATAGAATTTATATAAACATTTCTTGGTCACATTTTCTGTTAAGTACATAGATTTGACTTTTGAAGATCTGACAGAAAAAAAATCTGATAGTTTTGTGAAAATGATCACTAAGTGCCTGTGGTATCTGTGCTTACTCTCTGTCCCCTAGATCATTTTTATATAAGTGGACTAACATGTGCAAGAAGGCCCTGGCAGCCACAAGAACACACCAGCAGAGACTCTGTCAGCAGCATTCCAGGGCCATTACTTGTTCCCAAGCACCAGGCGCTCAGAATGTTGCTTTTCTCTTTTATGAGTGTAAAAACAATTAGATTATTTCTAAAGTAAATCTAACTGAATGTATAAGTAGAGAAAAGAAAATTTAAAAGAAACAACTAAATATAAAACACATGCCTTTCCCCAGATATAACTCCTCTACAGTTATAAGGGCAGACTTGATCACAGATATTTCTGAATCATCAAAACTGAAAGAAAATCCTAAGGAGAAGAAATATGGAATATCTATCAAGCTGATGGCTGATTTAGTTGATAGATCTTGTTGATCACTGCTTAAGTACTAAAATGAAGTTTAAACACATTATATCCTTTGTGAGCTATTTACATTTTTGCTGGGAATTTTGAGAAACTAAAATCCCCTCAAGATTCAGAGGAATATGTCCAAAATTGTGGTACTTTAGGCATTTCCTCTCTTGGGATAGGCAGTGAAAGAGCTATTTTGGGGAAAGGCAGTGCCACACCCAGTAGAGTTGCCCATTAGTAGGCTCTTAAACTGGCTTACCAAGAATTCTCACTAGAAACAATTAAATTATTCCAGGGTTTGGTATGTCATTCCATCCATATGAAAAAGTCCATGGAAAACATATTTGGACATGATCCTCATATTTTATTGAACAATTGCTATTTCAATAAACCTGACCTTCAAATAAGGAGCTCTGGTGGTGTAGTGGGTAAGGCGTAGTGGGAAAGGCATTTGGCTGCTAACCAGAAGGTCAGTGGGTCAAACCCACCAGCTGCTCCATGGGAGGATGATGAGGTAATTGACTTCTGTAAACTGAGCTGAAATTGACTGGTTTCTGTATTAGTGAGCTGAAATGGACTGGTTTTGGCCATTTTGAATCAGACACCCATATGATCTGCTATGCCAGGAATGAGAGTTTGAAGAGGAATGGCGTGGCATTCATGATCACAAAGGATATTTCAAGATCTGTCCTGAGGTACAATGCTGTCAGTGATAGGATAATATCCGTATGCCTACACGGAAGACCCGTTAACATGACTGTTATTCAAATTTATGCCCCAACCCCAAAGCCAAAGATGAATAAATTGAAGAATTTTATCA
>NW_006922344.1:221864-222842 GCF_000298275.1 Orycteropus afer afer
TCCTACTTCCATAGTGATACTGCCTCGGAAACCCAAGGAGAGGTCGCTATGAGTCGGGGCCGACTCGACGGCAAACAACAACAACAACAACAACACTGGTTACCAAGGAGCTCTGGTGGTATTGTGGCTGCTAACTGGAAGGTCAATAGTTCAAACCCATCAGCTGCTCTGTGGGAGGACGATGAGGCAATCTACTTCTGTAAAGATTTACACCCTTGGAAACCCCATGGGGGTTGCTATGTGTCAGAATAGACTCAATGAGAGTGGGTTTGGTTTTTTTTACACTAGTTACCAGGACTAAAGCAGTATAAGAATAGACAGATTTTAGTATTCCTGGGTCTGACATTCCTACTGGCATGGAAAATAAGGAAATTATTATTATACACTGCTTGAGTTTAGATAGGAAGTTACAGGAAAGACACCAATAAAATAAATTGCTGTTGTTGTTTAGTACCACTGAATCCATTCCAACCCACACAGAATGAAAACATTGTCCAATCCTATGCCATCAGTGGAGACAACGCAGGGATGCCAGAGTAGCAGGCCGGAAGAGCAGGGAAGGGGATAAAAGCCTTGAACCCGGACAGAAGAGCAATCAGTCGAAGGGATTAAGTGAGGAGGGTAAACTCAGGCCGTACAGAGTAGCAGGCTGGAAGAGCAGGAGAAAGGGGATAAATGCCTTGAACCCAGACAGAAGAGCAGTCAGCCCAAGGGTTACAGGTGAGGAGTGACAACGCAGGGACGCCAGAGTAGCAGGCCAGAAGAACAGGAGAAAGGGGATAAAAGCCTTGAACCCGGACAGAACAGCAGTCAGCCCCAGGGATACAGGTGAGCAGAGACAACTCAGGGATGCCCGAAGAAGCAGGCCAGAAGAGCAAGAAAAAGGGGATTAAAAGCCAGGAAGCCAGACAGAGGAACAACAGTCAGCCAGGTGGGGGTGACACGAGAGGTCTCCAGCAGCAGGACAAACTTGTCTGT
>NW_006922344.1:225628-228401 GCF_000298275.1 Orycteropus afer afer
TGGAGGGTCGACGAAAGAGGGGAAGGCCTTCAATGAGATGGATTGATACAGTGGCTGCAAAGATGAGCTCAAGTATAGCAGGGATTGTGGGGCTGGCGCTGGATCGGGCAGTGTTTCGTTCTGCTGTGCATGGGGTCGCTATGAGTCGGAAACGACTCGACGGCACTTAACAACAACAACAACAAATGCCATCAGTGTTATATTTGAGCCCATTGTTGTAGCCACTGTTTTAATCCATCTCCTTGAGGGTCTTCCTCTTTTATGCTGACCCTCTACCTTGCCAAGCATGATGTCCTTTTCTGGAGGCTGGTTACTCCTGGTAACTTGTCCAAAGTATATGAAACAAAGTCTCACCATCCTCACTTCTAAGGAGCGTTCTGTCTGTTTTGTTTACTCTTCTGGCAGTCCATGGTGTATTCAATATTCTTCACCAAAACCATAATTCTAAGGCTTCAATTCTTCTTTGGTTTTCCTCATTCATTGTCCACTTTTCACATGCATATGAGGCTATTGAAATGTCCATAGCTTAGGTCAGGCACACCTTAATCCTCAAAGTGACCTCTTTGTTTTTTTAATATTTTAAAAAGGTCTTCTGTAGCAGATTTGCCCAATGCAATATGTGGTTTGATTTCTTGACTGCTCCTTCCATGGGCATAGATTGAGGATCCAAGTAAAATGAAATCCTTGACAACTTCAATCTTTTCTCCATTTATCGTGATGTTGTTTATTGGTCCAGTTGTCAAGATTTTTGTTTTCTTTATGTTGAGGTGTAATGCATACTAAACCCTGTAGTCGTTGATCTTCATCAGTAAGTGCTTTAAGTTCTCTTCTCTTTCTGGAAGCAAGGGTATGTTATCTGCATATGGCAGTTTGTGGATGATTCTTCCTCCAATCCTTATGCCATGTTCTTCTTCATATAGTCCAGCTTCAGGGATTATTTGTTCAGCATACAAATTAAATAAGTATGGTGAAAGGATACTTGATACACCACCTTCCTAATTTAACCATGCTGTATCCCCTTGTTCTATTTGAATGACAACCTCTTCATCTATATACAGGTTCCTCATGAGCACAATTAAATGTTGTGAAATTTCTATTCTTCATGAGCACAATTAAATGTGGTGAAATTTCTATTCTTCATGATGTTTTTCTTAATTTGTTCTCATCCACACAGCTGAATGTCCTCACATAGTCAATAAAACTCAGGTAAGCATCTTTCTAGTATCCTTTGCTTTCAGCCAAGATCCATCTGACATTAGCAATAATATCCTTTGTTCCTCGTCATCTTCTGAATCTGGTTTTAATTTCTGCTGGTTCTCTGTCAATATAACATTTTGGAATTATCTTCAGTAAAATTTTACTTACATGTAATACTAATGATTTTGTTTGATAATTTTTGCATTCTGTTGGATCAGCTTTCTTTGGAATGGACACAAATATGGATCCCTTCCAGTTGATTGACCAGGTAGCTGTCTTCCAAATGTTTTGGTATAGATGAATGAGAACTTCTAGGGTTGCATTCATTTATTGATATCTCAACTGTTATTCCATCAATTCCTGGAGCCTTGTTTTTTGCCAAAGACTTCAGTGCATCTAGGACATCTTACTTGAATATCATCAGTTCTTGATCATATCCTGTCTCTTGAAATGGTTGATCATTGACCAATTCATTTTGGTACAATGACTATGTGTATTGTTTCCATCTTCTTTTGATGTTTCCTGCATTGTTTTGGCCATAGAATTCAGTATTACAACTTGAGGCTTGAATTTTTTTCTTCAATTCTTTCAGCTTGAGAATACAAAGTATGTTTTTCCTTTTTGATTTTCTAACTCCAGGTCTTTGCACATTTCTTTTTAACACTTTCCTTTGTCTTCTCAAGATGACCTTTAAAATTTTTTGTTTAGTTCTTCTTTTACTTAATCATTTCTTCCATTCATTTTAGCTACTCTTAAGTTTAATAGCAAGTTTCATCGATTCTTTTGACAACCATTTTGGTCTTTTCTTTCTTTACTGTCTTTTTAATGACCTCTTAACTTCTTTGCATTTGATGTCCTTGATGTCCTTCCACAGCTCTAGTTTTCGGTCATTAGTGTTCAATGCATCAAATCTATTCTTGAGATGATCTCTAAATTCAAGTGGAATATACTCAAGGTCATACTGCAGCTCTTGTGGACTCATTTTCATTTTCTTCAGCTTCAACTTAAGGTTGCATATCAGCAATTGCAGAATAAGGCTCCTGGCCTTATTCTGACTAGTGATATTGAGCTTCTCCATAGTCTATTTCCACAAATGTAGTCGATATGATTCCTATGTATTCCATCTGGTGAGATACACATGTGTAGTTGCCATTTACCTTGTTGAAAAAAGGTATTTCCAATGAATAGGTTGTTGGTTTTGCAAAATCTTTCATGCAATCTGCAGCTTCATTTCTATCACCAAGGCCATATTTTGCAGCTACTGATCCTTCTTTGTTTCCAGCTTTCACATTCCAATCACTTGTGATCATCAATACATCTTGACTACATGTTTGATCAATTTTAGACTGCAGAAGTTGGTAAAATCTTCAATTTCTTCATTTTTGGCTTTAGTGGTTGGTGTGTACATTTGAATAATAGTCACATTAGCCAGCTTCCTTGTAGGCATATGGATATTATCCTATCATTGACAGCATCGTAGTCCAGAATGTTGTTGTTGTTGTTGTTATGTGCCGTCGAGTCAGCCCTGACTCATAGCGACCCCTCCTTGGGTTTCCAAGGCAGTATCACTACGGAA
>NW_006922344.1:229298-229846 GCF_000298275.1 Orycteropus afer afer
GTGTGTGTGTGTGTATAAACAAAATGTAGATGATATGGTGGTTAAGTTTGTGTGTCAACTTGGCTGGGCCTGGTTGAGTGGCTGAGCAGCTGAATATAGTTATTCCTCGTGATGAGATTGATCATTAGCTCCATGGTGGAATCTATTGGAGCAGCTAAGTAGCTACTTTGAGTATGTGGTCTGCTTCCCGTATATAAGAAACAGGTTTGAGAATGGTCTCTAGCTTATGGCACCCTTGAACCCTGCATGTAGCCAAGTTGTTGTTCAGCAGCCTGCCATGCTCTGCCGATCTTGGGACTTTCAATGGACTTGAATTAATGGCCTACTGTGTGGTTTGGTAACATCAAAACTGTGCCCTTTTACTTGCCAACCTTGGGCTTATCAGCCTTAGCAGCCAGCAACTGAGTGAAGAAAAGCCTCCAGCTTCAGTGGGCCGGGAGCAGGAGGCAAAGCTGAAGCCCAAGGCTGAGGGGCTTTCACCCAGCCACTAGAGCCTGGCACTTTGAACTTGGACTTAAAGCCTCCAAACTGTAAGAGAATAAATTCCT
>NW_006922344.1:230046-239670 GCF_000298275.1 Orycteropus afer afer
GTGCCTAAGGCACTTGACTGCTAACCAGAAGGCTGGTGGTTCAAACCCACCAGCCACTCCTTGGAAGGAAGGTTGGGCAATTCTACTTCTGTAGTTATACTGCCTCGGAAACCCAAGGAGGGGTCCCTATGAGTTAGGGACAACATGAGGGCACATAACAACAACAACAGTTGAAAGCTATGACATCAAACAATTGGCATCAATAGCCAGTCACTTTTGTGCAAATGCACAAAATTCTACAGAGTAAAGTATCTACGTATCTCACCAGTCAGCAATTACTTATTAAGCACCAACATTATTTTGAGAGAATTTATCTCTTTGCAAGCCAGAATTAATATCAAAATTTTAAAAAGTCATATATGTAACCAAGAGAGAGGGATAGTCATGAGCTTTACACATTTATGAAGCATTTTCACAAGCATATCATAAAACTTTGAATTTATTGTTGTCATCACAAATGACAAACCAGAGGTACAACAAATATAAATGACTCACCCAAGCTTATATAGTTAATAAATGAGAAAGTCAGGACATTTTTTAAGCGTGAATTTGAAATCTATGTTTAAACTTTTATTTCGAAAATTTCAAATTTCCAAAAAGCAAGAGAGAACAATATAATGCAATGTACCCATTACCTAGATTTAACAATTAACATTTCAACACATTTTCTATTCTTTTATTTTTTTTCCTGAAAAGTTTTACATTATAGTCAAGTCATTCATCCTTAAATACTTCAGAATGTATCTCTGAAAAATAAGGACATTTTCTTTCTTTTTTTGATTATTGTGATTGTGATTTGGGTGAAAGTTTACGGAGCAAATTCATTTTCCATACAACAGTTCATACGCACTTTGTTTCATGACACTGATTGCAATCCCCATAAGATAACACCTCACTTCCCACTTCCTCCCTGTGGTTACCTTTTCCCTGCATCCTTCTTTCCTATGCGTTCGTACTCCCTCAGCTTTTTCCCTGTGCAAATACTGCTCTTCTGTTTTCCCATGATTGATTGTTCTAAGGAGTGTATCTACCTGATGTAAATATTTACCCCATATGCCTGTCTATTGCTTGACTGGAAGCCACAGGAGTGAGTTCAATTCCAGAACTGAAGGGTGACCAGAGGCCATAGTCTTGGGGTCTCACCAGGCTCTATCAGACCAATGAACCTTGTCTTTTTTATGATTTTGAGTTTTGCTTCACTTTGTTCTCACACTCTATCCAGGATCTCCTGCCTTGATCCCTTTCTGAGTGGTTGCCAGTGGTAGCTGGGCACCATCTAGTTCTTCTGGTCTCATGGTCATATAGGCTGAGGTTCAATGGTTCACTAGTCTCTTGGACTAATTGTGAAAAATAAGGACATTTTCCTACATAACTATAGTAACATTGTCACATCAATCCTAACTAGCAGTAATTCCTGTTTTATCAACTAATACTCTGCCTATATTCAAATTTCCTCAATTGCACCAAAAATGTCATTGACAACTGGTTTGTTCAAATCAGAATCCAACTTAATCTATAACAATACTCCTTTCATCCTTTTTCAATCATAAAATTAATTTGCCGAGGAGTCCTGCTATCCTTTTTAATCTTTCACTTTCTAGAGTTGCCTGTCTTGGGAGCTTAACTTGCTCATTTATCCCATATTTTTCCAGTAAACTAGAAGTTAGATTTGAAGGAAAAAAAAAAAAAAACTACAGGTTAATCTTGTAATTGATTAAAATTCATAAAGCACTAAAAAAGAAAGAAAGAAAGAAATCCACTGCCATCAAGTTGATTCTGACTCATAACAACCCCCACTGGGTTTCCAAGGCTATAAATCTTTATGGAAGTAGATTACCTTATCTTCCTCCCGCAGAGCAGCTGGTAGGTTTGAACCACTGACCTTTGGATTAGCAACCAAATGTCTTACCCACTATGCCACCAGAGCTCTTACAAGAAAATAAAATGGTAGGGTTTTTTTTTAAAAAAAAAAAAAAAAAACATTTTACTGTGGTTTGGGTGAAAGTTTACAGAACAAATCAGTTTCCTATTCAACAATGTGTACACATTTTATTTTGTGACATTGGTTGCAATCTCATTAACATAGCAGCACTCACTCTTCCCACTTTCTCCCTGGCTCTCTATTTCCATTCACCCAACTTTCCTGTCTCTTCCTGCCTTCTAAGCTTTGCTTTTTGGCAAATGATGTCCTTTTAGTCTCCTATGGTCCATTGCTCTGAGAAGCACATTCTTCATGTGTGTTATTATTGTTCACTTTATAGGCTTGTTTATTGTCTGGCTGAAAGGTGATATCTGGAGTGGGTTGAGTTCTGGGTTTGAAGGGTGTCTAATGGCCAGAAATTGGATTTTAAAACTTGGTAATAATCAGTTTAAGCATGTTGGCAAGAATACTTCATATAGAAATGTCCAAGACCCTCTTGATCTTAAGACCAATATTCTCTCCAAGTTATATCACCCTGATTTCTCTATAGAAATATTACCCGTCATCATTATCCAATTAGTTTTGTCAATGATTTACTTGGTTTGAGATGTGGAGACACCAGGAAAAGCATTATTAACAAAGACTTTGGGCATGCTTTAGTGCTCATACAGATTCACATCAATAGAGCTCTCTACCTTGGGCAGCATTATGTATAAAACTGGATAATCTACCATTTTAAGGCCACTTATGTCCTAATCATTTATAACATAAAAGAACAAGGCTTCTCTTAAAGGCATAAGAAGAAAGCGCTACTAACCTGCTACCAAAAGGAACTTTGGTCCTTTTTCAAAACGTTCATGTTAAATTTGCACTGCCATGAGTTCTTGCTTGGCCCTTGGAGACAATCCGCTGCCTGGGTTAAAAAGGCTTATATAGTTACTGCCTACTGTGGACTGGTCTGCATAGAGGTTAACATTATGGTCGGCTTCCTTATAACTATTCTCCTAACTGCTATTTACAACAGAATTTACTAAAGAGAACATTTCCAGAATTCAAAGATAATGGCCTTTCAAAACTTTCTCCTTAATTGTACCTCTGCAAATGCATTATTTTCTATGGAAATAATTGTAATTTTACTTCTAAAGATAGAGTGAGCATGAGATGGAATATATTAATATCACAATTAAATTTAAGAGACTTATCTTGATTTAAAAATCAGGAAAAGAGAATTCACAAGGGAAAGTTTTTAATTTGTTCTTAAAAACAGCTGCAAATTCTGCAATTCCATTACTAGGTATATATCCTAAAGAAGTAAGAGCCAGGACAAGAACAGATATATGCACACCCATGCTCATTACAGCACTATTTATAATAGCAAAAACATGGAAACAAGCTAGGTGCCCATCAACAGAAGAATGGATAACCAAGCTATGATACATACACACAATAGAATATTATGCAACCCTAAAGAATAACGTAGAATCTGCAAAACACCACATAACGTTAATGAACTTAGAAGACATTATGCTGAGTGAAATAAGTCAATCACAGAAGGACAAATATTGTATTGGTTTGTTGTTATAAAAAGTCAAGGAAAGGTTTATATATGAAAGGAAATTTTCTTTGTTGGTTACGAGTTGGGAGGGAAGGGGAGGAACACTGTTAGGTAGAGACAAGTATTGATCTGGGTGAAGAGAAGGGCAATGTACCAAATATGAGTGATCAACATGGTGGCATTGAGGAAGAGGAAGACATAGAGAGGCACATGAGAGGTACAGACAACAAAGATGAATCCTTTTGTACATACAGTACTGCGTTGTCATTGAAGCCAAACATGGATATACGGGTGGATAGATGGATGGACAGGCTGAACTATTAGGTATGTCTGCATAGTGCCTAAGGCACTTGACTGCTAACCAGAAGGTTGGCAGTTCAAACCCACCAGCCACTCCTCAGAAGGAAGGTTGGGCAATCTACTTCAGTAGTGATACTGCCTCAGAAACCCAAGAAAGGGTCATTATGAGTCAAGTCCGACTCCACGGCACATAACAACAACAACAACGTGCAGGAGAGAGTGTGCCCAAGACCATATATAGGGCTGGCAAGCAATGTTTCTATAAGTGTATTTGTATGTTATGTAAGAATTCCCAGGTATAGAGTAGAGCTGACAAGGGACAATGTTATATAGTCACTTCTTGGCCACAGCCAGCTACCCAGAGGGAGCGAGTATTTGGACCTGTGGGCTTGGGACCATGGTCACAGAGAACTTCAAGTGCAATTGGCATAACATAGTACACAAAAACATTGTTCCACATCATACTTTGGCAAGTAGTGACTGGGATCTTAAAGCTTTCAAGAGGCCATCTAGATGCAACAATGGGTCTCTCCTCGTCCAGAGCAAAAAATAATGAAGAAAAATAAAGATGCATAGAAACAATTAGTCCAAAAGACTGGTACACCATGTGATCCTCAGCCTATATGACTATGAGACCAGGAGAACTAGATGGTGCCTGGCTACCACTGTCAACCACATGGAGGGGGATCTATGCAGGCAGCCAGTTCAATTCAAAATTCAAGGTGTTTTTTTAAGAGACTTTGTGAGAGTAGCTCTGGTAGTACAACAGTTTAAGCATTTGGCTGCTAACCAAAAGGTCTGAGGTTTGAACTTACTGGCCAGGAGAAAGATGAGGCAGTCTGCTTCTATAAAGATCTACAGCCTTGGAAACCCTATGAGACAGTTCTACTCTGTCCTGTAGGATTCCTATGAGTTGGAATCAACTTGATGGTAGTGGGGTTGTGAGGACAAAGAGAGTTTTGATTTTGTAATAATGCCAAACTGATTCAGTGCAAAAAGCAAGGATGATGATTAAGTAAGATCAAGTGTATCCCATACCGACTGCTACATGTGACACTCAAAAAAAACAAACTCATTGCCGTCGAGTCGGTTCTGACATAGCAACCCCTCCTTGGGTTTCTGAGTAGACTGCCCAGTCTTTCTTCTGAGGAGTGGCTGGTAGGTTTGAACTGCCAGCCTTCTGGTTAGCAGTCAAATGCCTTAAGCACTATGCCACCAGAGCTCTCACATATGGCAGTAGGGGCACAAAAAGGTTTCTTTAAAACACCTTCATGGCTTTGGTGGCTTAAAGTTGAAAAGATATTTCATCTGACTCCCAAAGCCCCCTAAATTTGGAAAAATCTCACTAGAAGGCCACAATCACCAGAACACATATTGAATAAGCTGAGTACCACAGGAGCACCTCTGTATAGGGTAGCAGGTCAGAGGATAGAGAACAAGGACACTGGGGTTCATCAAACACCCAAATGTCCCAGGCACATGTCCCTCAACAACACAGAAGGGAAGTTAGCATGATCCCCACTTTATAAAAGAAGATTGTAACATTTTTTTATACATTATGTGCTTGGCAGACAATGAGCTCTTCCTAATTGTTTTCTAAATTAATGAGTAAGGGAAGTTAAGGTCATACAGCTAGTAGGGGCAGAGGTAGGGTTGGATCCCAGGTACTCTTCCAACTCCATTCTCATGCAGAGAACAGAAAACTATGTCTATACCATATGGAGAGATTAGTAGGCAGCTTATTTTATTTAAATAGTAAATAATGCAGCCCAAGGCCTTGACTTACAGAACTCTAAGGAAAGACTTTTAATCAAATGCCTGACGAATAACCTCAGGGCACTTCCTGGGAATTTTCTCCCTCTTCTGTGGTTTGGTTTTTGGTCTGACTTAAGAACACACCCTACAAATAATTGATTCAGTTCAGAGTATGTGTGTCCCTCACTTAAATCTTACCATAAAGACTAATATTACTGTTCTTTGATTTTTTAAAAATTAATGTTTCTGAAACCCTTCCCTCTAAGGCAGGAGAGACTGAAGTAGAAGTTCAGGGTCAGAGAGACCACATTGTACATGTCCCCCAGGCATTTCCAAAGATATAGATGCTTTTTAGAATCATTAATTCAATGTATTTTCATTGCTGTCTTTTTCAACTATTTTGCATTCTTTTTTACAGATTTTTTTTAGCTTTTTTATTTTTGCCATTCTAGCCATTTCTAAGTGTATAATTCAATGGCATTAATTTCACTCACCACGTTGTGCTGCCATCACCACTATGTATAGTTCTTCATTACTCTAAACACAAACTCATTACCCCTTCAGCAATAACTCTCCATTCCCCTCTTTGCCCAGCTTCTGGTAACCACTAATTACCCTTTTTCTCTGCATTTGCCCATCTGAAACATTTCATATAAGTGGGATCATATAAAATTTGGCCTCTTGTCCCTGACTTATTTTACTCAGTGTTTGGTTATCCAGCGATGCTGTAACAGACATACCACAAATGCAAGGTGTAAACAAACAGGTATTTATTCTCTTACAGTTTAGGAGGCTAGAAGACAGAATTCAAGAGCCGCTCTAGGGCCTGGGTGAAGGCCCTCAACCCTGGGCTTTAGCTCTGCCTCTAGCTTCCGGTCCACTGAATCTGGAGGTGTCCCTTAACTCAAGCAGCTGCTGCTGGCTGCTAAGGCTTACAAACCCAAGGTCGACAAGTAAAATGGCACAGTCTCAAAATTATCAAGGAACACGGCAGCCCACTAGTTCAAGTCCAGAAACAATATCAAAATTGGCAAACAACATGGCAGGCCACTGAGATGAAGACTTGGCCAAATGCAGGATCCAGATGTGCCAAAAAGCTCAAAGATCTTTCTCAAAACTTCTTATATACTGGAAGCAGACCACATCCCTAAGGCAGCTACTCAGCCACTCACAGTAGATTCTACCGTGGAGTTGATTACTAGTCTCATCATGGGGAATAACTACATTCAGCTGCCCAGCCACTCAAAACCAGGCCCAGCCAAGTTGACATATAACCTTAAATACTACACTCCACATAATGTTTTCAAGGTTTATCTGTGTCATAGCATCAGAAATTCATTTTTCTTTAAGTTCAGTAATATTCCACAATGGATGTACCACATTTTGTTTATCTGTTCATCTCTTGATGGATATATTTTACATTCTTAACATAATATATTAAATGCTTGTGGTGGTTATGTTTTTGTGTCAACTTGGCTGGGCCTGGTGGAGTGGCTAGGCAGCTGGGCCTGGTTGAGTGGCTGGGCAGCTGGTGGTAGTTATTCCTCATGATGAGACTAGCAATCAAGCCTTTGGGATGTGATCTGCTTCCTGTATATAAGGAGAAGCCTTGGGAATGGTCTCAAGCTTATGGCACACTTGGACCTTGCATGTAGCTATGCCGTTGCTCAGCAGCCTGCCATGCTCTGCCGACCTTGGGACTTACAATGGACTTAAATTAATGGCCTGCCATGTGGTTTGGTAACATTGGAACTGTGCCTTTTTATTTGTCAACCTTGGGCTTGGCAGCCTCAGCAGCCAGCAGCTGCCTGAGTAAAGAAAAGCCTCTAGCTTCAGTGGGCCGGCGGGAGCTAGCGGCAGAGCTGAAGCCCAAGGCTGAGAGTCTTTCATCCAGCCCCTAGAGCTTGGCACTTTGAACTTGGACTTAAAGCCTCTAAATTGTAAGAATAACCTCCTGTTTGTTAAGGCCATCCCATCTGTGGTATATTCTTGTCAGAGAGGCACTAGGTAACAAGAACAATGCTCTTGCTAGTTAGCAAAAGAGAAACAAATGGTCATGTTGCTTCTGATCAGATCCACAGAACCTCTTTTGGCCTTGTTCAGTTCCAATCAGTTACATCCATCCAACCAACCAATCAACCGATCACTTCCCATTGAGCTGATTCCAACTCATGGTAACCCCTTGTGTGTCAGAGTAGAAAACTGTGCTACACAGGTTTTCAATGGCTGATTTTTTGGAAGTAAATCACCAGACCTTTTTCAGAGTCACCTCTGGGTAAACTTAAATCATCATCATTTTGGTTAGTGTGGCTGTTTTAGGCTGGGTTCTCTAGAGAAACAAAACCAGTGAAATATATATATATATATGTATATGTGTATATGTATATATAGAGAAAGAGAGACTGATTTATCTCAAGGACAAGGCTTAAGCAGTTGCAAGTGTCAAGTCCATGGGTCAGACATCAGGCTGGCGGCTTCTCCTGAATCACATAGTTGCAGGGGTACATGAATACAAGATCAGCAGGTTAGATGGTAAGCTGCCGACTCAAGGGCTGCAAAAGCTGATGAATCTAAGGTCAGCAGGTAAGGCAACAGGCTGCTGGCTCAGTCTTCCAAGGATAACAAATGCTAAAATCAGCAGGCAATATGGCAAGCCACTGACTCAAGTCCAAAGAACTAGAGCTCTGATAATGATGAGCCAGATGCAAGATCCAGATGAAGCAAAAAGCCAGAGAGCTTTGCCAGAATGTCCATATAATATTGGCATCAGGTCACACGCCTGAGGAAACTCTCTTTGATTGATTGGAAGCTCATAGCAGATCTCATCACAGAGGTGATTACATTCTATCCAATCTCATCATGGGGGAATGACTACATCATAATTGCCAAACCACTGAGAATCATAGCCTAGTCAAGTTGACACACAACCTTAGCTATCACAGTCGTTGTTTGCCTTTGAGTGGATTCCCCATATGCAGAGTAAAACTGTCCCATACAGTTTTCTAGGCTGTAAACCTAGGTTTCCTGGAGCATATAGCCAGGTCTTTTTTCCCTATATAGCCATTAGTGGGATGGGTTAGTAGTTGAGTGCTTAATGATTGTACCACCAGCACTCCTTTTTGGTTACTAGCTAAGTATTTGTACCACCCAGGGACTCCTGTCTGCTACATAGCAGTCTTAAAGGATTTGGAACAAGAATCTCCTAGTCAAGACCAGTTTTGCTGGTCTGATAGAGCCTGATGGAACCACTAAGACTATGGTCCCTAGCTGTCCTTCTGGTCTGGAATTGAACCCACACCTGTGGCTTCCAGCCAAACAAAAGATAGGCATATGAGTTGAACACTTACCTCAAGTAGATACACTCCTTGGAGAGAACAATCATGGGAGAAAGAAGGGCTCCTTATGCACAGGGAGACAACTTAGGGGGCAGGAGTGCATGGAGGGATGGACACAGGGAAGAGGTAACTATCAGGAGGAAGTGGGAGGGGAGCTACTGCACTGTGGTAAATTGTAGTCAATGCCATGAGACAAATGTATGTGGACTGCTGTATGGCAAGTGAATTTGCTCTGTAAACTTTCACCTAAATAACATATACACACACAAAAAAAAAGAAATAGAAAAAAAAAAGTAGAGTAGGAAAAAGAAAAAAAATTTAAAAAACAATCTCCTAGTCCACTGTTCTCTTGTCTTTTAGCACAAAGGTGTCTTCTAGAGAAACAATCATAAATATATATATATATACACCAAACCCACTGCCATTAAGTCCATTCCAACTCATAGCAACCGCCTTGGGTTTCCAATGTGGTAAATCTTTACAGAAGTATATTACCCAATCTTGCTTCCACCAAGTGGCTGGTGGGTTTGAACTGCCAACCTTCTGGTTAGCAGTCAGATGCCTTAGGCACTACACCACCAGAGCTCCTTTATATAGAGAGAGCACTGGTGGCATAGTGCCTGAGGCATTTGATTTCTAACCAGAAGGCTGGTGGTTCAAATTTGCTAGCCACTCCTCTGAAGGATGATTGGGCACAATCTACTTCTGTAGAAATATCACCTCAGAAACCCAAGGAGGGGTCTCTATAAGTCGGAATC
>NW_006922344.1:239770-242590 GCF_000298275.1 Orycteropus afer afer
ATAGTGCCTAAGGCACTTGACTGCTAACCAGAAGGCTAGCAGTTCAAACCCACCAGCCACTCCTCAGAAGGAAGATTGGGCAATCTACTTCCATAGATACCACCTCGGAAACCCAAGGAGGGGTCGCTATGAGTCAGGTCCGATGGCACATAACAACAACAATAACATATATATATATATTCTTGTATGTGAAACTTTGACAATATCACTGAAGGTGGTATCATGTCTATTTTTTAGCTTTTTCATTGACATGTAATGTGTTCTATTTAAGAAAAGGGCATTTGAAAAGAAGCAATTATTATTTAATGCAAATTTGTGAGATTAGTACATGCTTTCCCCACAAGGTTGTATATGTCCATGGTCCTTAAAGTATGATGCACATTGGGCATCACCCAGGAATCAGAAATGTGTGATTCTTGGGCTTCACCCCAGACTTTCTCAATCAGAAATTCTGCAGTCAGAAAAGCTGTGCTTTATAAAGCCCTCCAGGTGATTCTGAAGCTTGCTACAGTTTTGAGCCACTGATTCTATAGCTAGCCCAGCAGGCAACTAAGCTTCCTAACCCAAGAGGGTAATCGAATTGCAATGAATTCACAATACACTAAAGCATGTAATTATATAATTTCTTCAATATGATACTTGTTGATACATATTATGTCCTTGAATAAGCATCTCTTTAGTCAACAAATACAATTTAAATGAACATGCTACCAAAATTCCTCAAATATTTTTTGAGTGCTAGTCCTCAAGACTAAGCCAGATATGATAGAAGTTATGCTGGAGTCACCAGCAAAGGAAGGGCTACACACAGGGAAACACAGCACTGAATCAGGCTAGTTAACTACTGGGAACAGATCTGCAGACAAATACCAGATGTGCCGTTTCACAGAGAGGTGTAACTGTGTGTGTCAGTGGTTATGGACTAACTGAAATGTGTTTACAAGGAATCTGTTCATTCTGTGTAACTAGGTTTCCTTACAGGCAAAGAAATTGAGTCCTCAGTGAATGTCATTCAAAGAAATCTCTTTAAACTAGTTTATATGGAAATATTTATGTAAAATAAAAATAAAAACAAAGATCACACTAAGAAAAAATATTCACCAGTGGGTCTATGTACATTCCAAACCAAACCAAATCCACTTCTAATGAGTCAATTCGGACTCATAGTGACTCTTTAGGACAAAGTAGAACTGCCTCCCAGGGATTCCAAGTTTGAACATCTTTATAGAAGCAGACAGCCTAATCTTCCCCTCGTGGAATGGCTGGTACATTTGAACAACTGACTTTTTGGTTAGCAGCTGAATGCTTTAACCACTACTCCACCAGAGCATCTTCTATGTACATCAGCACAAATTAAGAGTAACTTAGAATTATTTGAAATCCAACATTTATTAGGTTCTTGAACACATAGATTTCAGTCTTGAATCTGCTACATACTAACCATATAGCTTGAAATGAATTTCTAACCATTCAAAGCTTCTGTTCCATCATTGGTAATATACCTGCTCTTTGATCTCACAAGACTGTTTTGATTAACAAATGAGATAACTTATAAAGGTGCTTTATAAACCATAAAATGAAAAAGAATTATTTTATTGGCACTTGGCAGTTACAACTGCAGTCATTATATTTATTAGCAGTCCTTCACAGGGTTAAAAATAACCAAAATACAAAGAATTCAAGGAAAATTAAAACATAAGCAGTCATTTTATATACATAGAAGGTGATAATTTTGATTGTAAAAGCAAGTAGCTCAAAGTAGGCTAGTTATAATTGCAAAAAAATATATGCAACCTTTGAATTAGCTGAAAACAACACTATAATATTTGATTGTTTCATGATTTAATAAACAAGTTGCCAATTGGAGAAACACATGAAGAAAAAATTCTCTAGGGTTGGAGATTTCACAGAAGTATAAATATTTTTTCCTAATGAATACAGGTTTTCATGGTGATCAAGTACTTAATAGTTACTGAGTTAACATTTTAAAGTAACCTCTGAAAATTTGGACATTCACCCATTTGTAGCTAAGGAAGATCAAAGACTACAGCCTTCAGTATGGATTACAACTCAACATAAAGAAAACAAAAATCCTCACAACTGGACCAATAAGGAACACCATGGTAAATGGAGAAACAGTTGAACTTCTCAGGGATTTCATTTTACTTGGATCTGCAATCAACACCTACGAAGAGCAGCCAAGGGTGATTCAGGTTCTTCTTGGTAGTGTTTTATCATTGGCCCATTGGTGGAGAAGGAGGTAGTGGCTCTCGCTCAGTAAGTGAAGTTGCAGGAGGTGTGGGTGTTAATTGTGTCTTATGGGGACTGTTGCTGTCTCCCACTCAGTTAGACACAAATTACAATTGAATAACCATCAAAAAACTAAAAGCACCTTTTCCGTCTTGCGGGTCCAGAGTGTCCTTGGGGTTGCTGGAATGCAGAACGTGTTCTTAAGCCCCAGGAATCTACGAGAGCACTGTCTCTTTAAATATCCAAAACAGTCAAGCCGCTTTTAAACCTTTAAAATGGCAGCGGCCTCCAGACCAGCAAAAGTCTGCAGCTCAGCCCGCCTTTCTCTTCCCCTTCTCCGTTTATTCCCCAGCCACTGTGCACAGTCCTCCATGCAGTCCCTGGCTAGCAGGGCTGATTTTTTAATTAATTCTTAGGTCCTACCACCACTTGGGAATCTCCAAGCTGTCTGTGCCATCAGGATCGCTCAGGATCACTGCCAGACCACAGCTCCGTATGTCTCCTTTTTTGGTATTCTCACTCAAATTCTTCTGCTAGTTGGGGTTTAGTCCACTTCAATATCCTTCCCTT
>NW_006922344.1:242690-246295 GCF_000298275.1 Orycteropus afer afer
CTCACTCAAATTCTTCTGCTAGTTGGGGTTTAGTCCACTTCAATATCCTTCCCTTCAAGGCTCAGGGGTCCAGGATTATCTTCTGTGTCTGTGTTAATTTGTTTCCCTTTTCTTTGTTGAAGAGGGTCTGTGCAGTCTTTCTGTCTAGTCCGCCATCTTGCCAGTCTCCCCCAATCAACACCTATGGAAGCAGCAGTCAGGATGTCATATTGTACTGGGGAAATCTACTGAAAAAGACCTCTTTAAAATGCTTAAAGAGCAAGGATCTCACTTTGAAGACTTGACCCAAGCTATAGTATTTTCAACAGCTTATATGTGTGTGAAAGCTGGAAACTGACTAAGGAAGATCAAAGAAGAATGGATGCCTTTGAATTGCATTGTTGGTGAAGAATACCTTGGTCTACCAGAAGAATGAATAAATCTGTCTTGGAAGATGTACAGCAGGAATGTTCCTTAAAAGTGAGAATGGGCAGACTTCATCTCACCTACTTTGGTCACGTTATCAGAAGGGACAAGTCCCTGGAGAAAGATATCATGCTTGGTAAAGTGGAGGACCAGCCAGAAAGGAGAAGACCCTCAATGAGATGGATTGTCACAGTGGCTGCGATGATGTATTCAAGCATAGCAAAGATTTTGAGGATGACACTGGACCAGGCAGTAATTCGTTTTGTTGTACATAGGGTCACTATGAGTCAGAGCTGACTTGATGGCACCTAACAATAACACTAACAGCTAAAGAAGCATGCAGTCTTTCACTACTTTGTCAGTTTGTTGTACTGTTGTTGCTTGTGTGTCGATAGGATGCTGGAAACTATGCCACTGTTATTCCAAATATCAGCAGGGTCACCCATGGTGAACAGGTTTCAGCAGAGCTTCCAGACTAAGACAGACAAGGAAGGAAGGATGAGGCTATCTACTGCTGAAAAAAAAAAAAAAAAATGGCCACTAAAAACCTTATGTATAGACTTCCATTAAGATATTGGAATAGGCAGACAAGCTACACAGACCCTCTTCAACAAAGGAGAGAGAAACCAATTAACACAGATACAGAACATAGTCCTGGAGCCCTGAGCTTTGAAAGGAAGGATACAGAAATGGATTGAACACCAAATAGTAGAAGAACCTGAATGAAAACAGTGAGTAAGGAGACAAACAGAGCTGTGGACTGTCAGCTTTCCTGATGGCATGGACAGCCTGAATATTTCCAAGTGGTTAGGACCTGAGAATTAACCTGAAAATCAGCCCTGCTTATCCAGAGATGCATGGACTACTGCATGGGTAGCCAAGGACTGAAAAGGGAAACAGCAAAGAGGGAGACAAACTGAGCTGTGGACTTTCCGCTGTCTGGAGGATGCAGCACTTGACTGCTAACCAGAAGGCTGATGGTTCAAACCCACCAGCCACTCCTCAGAAGGAACGTTGGGCAATCCAAGGAGGGGGTCACTATGAGTTGGGTCTGAACTCGACGGCACATAACAACAACAAGTGGTGGCTGAGTGCAGTCATTTTGAATGTTTACACACGGTGATCATTTTGGATATCTAAAGTGACAGCATTCTCTTTCAGATTCCAGGGACCTAAGAATAGGCTCTGCTTGCCAAAGACAGCACAGACACACAGGAGACTGACGACTGGAAAGAAGACAGGTGGTGAGTGCATAAGTGCTGCCAATTAATGAATAGAGGAGCACAGCACCCTACTTACTCAGATACATCCATACAAAACAAAGAAAATGAAAATCTTGGGAAAATCACTCTAACACACAATATAAACACACGCAAAAAAAAATTTCACAATGGCTCAGATACAACAGATCATCACAGTCCACACAAAGAAGCAAGATAAAGCAGGAGAAACAAGGGACCATGATACAGACCCAGAACCCATCCCTGAGGAAGAAGCAGCATTGGAACTCCCCAATAAGGAATTCAAAAGAGTTATATTTAGGTACCTTGAGCAGATTGAGAGACAGATCAAGGAAAACACTAATAAAATTGAGGAAAACACAGAGAAAACCCTAGACAATTTAGAAAGACAATACATGAACAAAATGACAAAATAAATGAAAAAATAGAAATGATAAAAAGTCTACAGATAGAAATCTAGAAGATTAATACTAAATTTCCAAAATAGATAACATATTGAACAGGCAAAGGAGTAGAATTGAATCAGTGGAAGATAGAATTAGTGAGATTGAAGACAAATTCTTCTTTGGAAAGGGATCAATCAGAAAAAAATCAAAACAAAATGAAGAAAGCCTAAAGTCTATGTGGGATACTATCAAAAGGAATAACCTACATGTACTTGGAATTCCAGAATAAGAAGAGACAAAACTACAGAGAAAATTGTCAAAGATTTGTTGGAAGAGAATTTCCCTGATATGATGAAAGACAAGTATATATCCATTCAGGAAGTCCAATGAATCCCAAACAGGATAGACCCCAAAATCACCAACTCATCGAACTCACCAAAACCAAAGACAAAGAAAGAATCCTGAGAGCGCCACGGGAAAAATGAAAAGTTACCTACAAGGAAAAACTAGTAAGTCTAAGCTCAAATTTCTTGGCAGAAACCATGCAGGCAAGAAGGCAATGGGATGGTATGTATCAAACCCTGAAAGAAAAAAATTTCCAACCAAGAATTATATACCGGCAAAATTGTCCTTCAAATATGTTGGTGAAATTAGGACATTTCCAGATAAGCACAAATTAAGGGAATTTGTTAAAACCAGACCAACCTTACAAGAGATGCTAAAGGGAGTCCTTTGGACAGAGAACCAACAACAGTAAACAACAACCATTAACACACATGATGAAAATCCCAGACACCAAGCCAGTTATGGAACTGTCCAAAGTAAATAAGCCTCCAAGATTGTAAACAGGGAACCAGAGACATCAATTGACAAATGAGGACAACTACAAAACAAAAAGAGGGGAAAAAATGTATAGTTATAGACCTTCTAACTGGTGAGGAAGTCAAGAGAATTGCAAGATAGAACAGACTGTTCTAAACTTGGAAAGAAAATTGTTTATCACAGGGTAACCTCAAAGAAAAACGAGAAACCTTCACCTCAAAATAAATCATACAGGATGTATTCTTCAGTGTCTGACTTCTCTCTGTTAATATTGTTTGTAGATTCATGCATTTTACAGTGTGTGGCAACAGTTCATTCAATTTTGTTGATTTATGGTATTCCATATGAGTATACCACATTTTATCTATCCATTCTAAATGTTGAAGGTTACTGGGATTTTTTTTTTCATTTTGGGGTTTCACAAATAATGATGACATGTACATATCTTTTGGAGTGGAACTGCTATATCACAGTGTTACATGTGTTGAGCTTTAGTAGATACTACCAAATATTTTCTAAAGTGGTTGTACCACTTTACATTCTCATAAGCGTTGTATGAAAGTTGTGTTGACTCAATTTATAGAAAACTCCAACACCTCAATAACAAAAAGACAAACGATCCATTCAAAAAATGGGCAGAAGACATGAATACACACTTCATCAAGGAGGATATTCAAGCGGCCAACAAATATATGAAGAAATGCTCACGATCATTAGCTATTAGAGAGATGCAAATCAAAACAACAATGAG
>NW_006922344.1:247595-257751 GCF_000298275.1 Orycteropus afer afer
TGGAGGAAAAAAAAAAAAAGGTGGGGACCAGGTTTGCTGGTCCAATAGAGCCTGGTGGAACCACTGAGACTATGGCCCCTAGCTGCCCTTAAGGTCTGGAATTGAACCCACATTGAATCCAGCCAAACAAAAGACAGACATATGAGTTGAACATTTACCTCAAGTAGATACACTCCTTGGAGAGAACAATCATAGGAGAAAGGAGGGCTGCTTATGCACAGGGAGACAGCTCAGGGGGCAGGAGTGCATGGAGGGATGGACATTGGGAAGAGGTAACTATGGGGTGGAAGTGTGAGGAGAGTGCATTGTGGTAAACTGTGGTCAATGACATGAGACAAAGTATATGTGAACTGTTGTATGGAAAGTGAATTTGCTCTGTAAATCTTCACCCAAATCACAATTAAAAAAGAAAAAAAGTTGTGTTGCCTCATTTGGTAGGCAGAATAATGGTCCCCAAAGATGGCCATGTCCTAACCCCTGGCCCCTGTGAATGTTACCTTACATTATAAAGGAATTTTATAGACAGGATTAAATTAAGGATCTTGAGATTGTCCTGGATTATCCACGTTAGTCCAGTGTAATCACAATAGTCCTTAAAAGTAGAAGAGAGAAGCAGGAAAAGGTCAGAGAAGGATGTAACTATAGAAGAATGGTCAGTGAGATATGAAGTTGCTGGCTTTCAAAATGAAGGAAGGAGGCCATAGACAAGCAATACGTAGACAAGGAATGTGAGAAGTGCCTATCTAGGAAAGGTAAGGAAACAGCTTCTCCCCTAGAGCCTCCAGAAAGGAACACAACTCTGCTGACACCTTGATTTTTGCCCAGTGACAATTATGGCAGACATTTTATGCACAGAACTGCAAGATAATAAATCTGTGTGGTTTTATGCTGCTGAGTTTATGTTAATTCGTTATAGCCACAATAGAAAACTAATGTACTTGAACATTCTTAACATTTGGTATTGTCTATCTTTTTAATTTTTGCTATTCTGGTGAGTGTGTTATGGTATTTGATTATGGTTTTGATTTACATTTTCCTGATAAGAAATGAGATTTAGTGCATGAGTATTCTCTTTTAAGAAGTGCCTGTTCAGGGACATCAAGCTCAGTTGGCATAACATACTACACAAAAACATTATTCCACATCCTACTTTGGCAAGTAGTGACTGGGATCTTAAAACTTGCAAGCAGCTATCTAGATGCAATGATGGGTCTGTCCTCATCCAGAGCAAAGAAGAATGAAGAAAACCAAAGACACATGGAAACAATTAGCCCAAGGGACTGGTACACCATGTGTTCCTCAGGCTACATAACTGAGACCAGAAGAACTAGATGGTGCCCAACTACCACTGTCAACCACTCAAAGTGGGATCTATGTAGGAGATCCTGGATAGAGTGGCATAACAATGTGGAACAAAACTGAAAATCATAACAAAAAAAGGACCACATTTGCTGGTCTGATAGAGCCTGGTGGAACCCCTGAGACCTTAGCTGACCTTCAGGTCTGGAATTGAGCCCACTCCTGTGACTTCAGCCAAACAAAAGACAGGCATATGAGCTGAACATTTACATTAGCTAGGTATAGTCCTTGGAGAGATCAATCCTGGAGAATGGAAGGGAGAATGCACAGGGAGACAGCTCAGGGTCAGGGAGGGGAGGACACATGGAAGAGGTAATTATGGGGAGGAAGTGGGAAGAGAGCTGTTGCATTGTGGGAAATTGCAATTAATGTCATGAGACTAAGTGTATGTGAATTGCTGAATGGAAGACAAATTTGTTCTGTAAACTTTCACCCAAATTACAGTAAAAATTTTAAAAAAAGAAAAATAAGAAGTGCTTGTTCACATATAGGAGCTCTGGTAGCATAGTGCCTAAGGCATTTAACTGCTAACTGGAAGGCTGGCAGTTCAAACCCACCAGCCACTCCTCAGAAGGAAGACTGAGCAATCTACTTCTGTAGAGATAACTGCCTCAGAAACCCAAAAAGGGGTCGCTATGAGTCAGAACTGACTCAACGGCAGTGAGTTTGGTTTTTGGTTTTATAGGCATCAAGTTTTAGTTTACTTTTTTTCATATGGTATTGCAATTAACCCAATATCATCCTTCTCCCGTGGCTTTCTTGTGTTACCTTTGTGTTTCTTTTTCTTATTTGTCTTATTTCTTTGTCTTGTTTTTCTCTTCTTTATTGCTACAAGGTATCCATATAGTGCAGGGTTGATACAGAGCAAATTCATCTTCCATACAGCAGTTCACATACACTTTGTCTCATGACATTGCCTATAATCTCCCACAGTGCAGCAGCTTTCCTCTCACTTCCTCCCCATAGGCACCTCTTCCCTGTGTCCTTCCTTCTCATGCACTCCTGCCCCCAGAGCTGTCTCCCTGTGCATACATAGCCCTTCTATTCTTCCATGATTGATCTCTCCAAGGAGTATATCTACCTAATGTTCAGTTCATATGCCTGTCTTTTGTTTGGCTGGAAGCCATAGGCCTGGGTTCAATATAGACCTGAAGGGCAGCTAGGGGCCATAGTCTCAAGGTTCCACCAGGCTCTATTGGGATCTTCTTTTCATTTTATTTGTCTGTTTGTTTACATTCACACCAATATCAACCCAAACCAAACCCATTGCCATCAACTCAATTCCAACTCATAGTGACCCTGTAGGACAGAGGAGTTTCCCCATGCAGATTCCAAGGCTGTAAATCCTTACAGGAACAGATTGTCATATCTTTTTCTCACAGTGTGTCTGTTGGATTCAAACAGACATTTTGGTTAGCAAGCCGAGGGCTTAACAACTGTACCACCAGGGCTCCTTATGCCAGTACCACCCTCCCTTAATTATTGTAGCTTTTTTGTTAAGTATGGATATCCAATTGAGTAAGCATGTCTGCAAAAATGGTGTGGTGGAGGCATCTGACCTCCTCTACCTTCAAGGGTAGATCAGGATCAACAGCCAAAGGCTGATTCCTATGAGGCAGAGGTCAGACATGCCTCTACCCTGAAAACTTTTTACCAATTCTGACACCAATTTTCCCTTTCACGGCATTGTCTACTTCTCTGCTAGGTTGGATAATTTGTCGTAATGGCCACACAGAACTCACAGACGATATTCATGATTATGAGGTTGTTAGGGAAGTAACAAGGTACAATTCAGGATCAGGAACCACTCAGGATGCAGTTTTTCAATCAAGACTGCCTCTTTTCGGCTGTGCCTGTAGGCATGCCTCTCTCTGGCCCTTGGACTCCGTCCTGCTCAGGCAAGTGTTATGAAGATTTTTTTTTTTTTAGCTCTGCCTGTAAATGGCCATGGGTACCCCACTCCCTCTTGTCTGAAGGCACTCAGTGGGCCATGAAGGTCACCAACTCATCTCTTTCTGGTCTCCTGGTTCTGCTGCTTCTTGCCACTTCTCATTGTCTCTCCAGTGTTAAAGCTGTCTGTCTTCTAGATATTAAGGGCTTCCCAGTGCAGGGACCCCAGGTCCAAAGGACATGCTCTGCTCTCATCTCTTCTTCTTGATGGTAATGAGGTCCTCTCTTTCCACTTGGGGATGGCTCGTTTTAAGCCTAGCAGGATGGTAAATCTGACCAATCCCCCCTTAGAGTTCCATACACCCACAAGGGTGCCATGCACCTTATTTACATCATTAGCAAACTTTCCAGTCCCCTTGGTGGGCCACAAGCACCTCGCATATGCATAGTCCCACCCAGTCATTTGGTGAGAGTTACAAAGACTATGGGTAGAAGGGCCATGTTAAGTAATTCACTGCACTGCAACCTGTCATTTTGTTGTTCTTCAAAATTATTACCTTGGCCCTTTGCATTTCCACAGAATCAGATTGTCAATATGCATTTTTAAAAAGTCTGCTCAGATTCTGACAGGGAAAGAATGGGCTCTATATATCAATTTGGAAGACAATCAACATCTTTACAACATTGAGTTTTTTAATCCATAACTTTGATGCAACCCTCCATTTTACATAATAATTTAATAAATTAATTTATATTAATAATGTTTTGTAGTTTTTTTTTTTAATATTCCTGCATATCTTTCATTGGATTCATTCCTAGATTTTTTACTTTTATAATCCTTTTGTAAATGGCATTACATTCTAAAAATTTATTAATAATTATTGGGTGGTGATATATTTAGGATTTTTCTTTGTATCTAGTGACTTTACTACATTTACTTAATTTTAATAGTTTATTGGTAGAATATTTTATTTTCAACATATGCAATCATGTCATTTATGGATATTGACAGCTTTACTTTGGAAGAGAAAAACTGTGTATAGGAGGATATAGAGAAATTGGAACCATCATACACTGCTGATGGAACTGTAAAATGGCATGGCTCCTTTGGAAAACAGTCTGGTAAATGCTCAAAATATTAAAGATAGAGTTATCATTTGACCCAGCAATTCCAATCCTAGGTGTATACCCAAGAAAAATGAAAACATGTATCTACACAAAAATTTGTACTTAAATGTACATAATTGCATTAGTTACAATAGCCCAAAAGTTGACATATCAGAAACATTCATCAACCAAGAAATGGATTTTTAAGTAGTATATCCATATGAACATAATTCAACAGTAACAGGTAATGATATTCTGACCCCAGACCTGTTGCTGTCAAGTCGATTCCAACTCAGTGACTCTGTAGAATAGAACTGCCTCATACATAGGGTTTACAAGGTTGTAAATCTTTACAGAAGCAGCCTGCCAAATCTTTCTCCCACAGAGCAGTTGGTGGGTTTGAACCACCTAATCTTTTGGTTACCAGCTGAGTGCTTAACCACTATACCACCAGGGCTCCTTGAAGTATGGATACATCATGCTTCAAAATGGATGACTTTGGAAATATTATGCTAAATGAAAGAAATCAATCACAAAACACCACATATTGTATGATTCCATTTATCTAAAATGTCCAGAAAATAGGCAAATTCATAGTAAGTAGATTAGTAGTTATCTAGAGCTGGTGGGGCTTTGGGAGTAGAAATAGGGAGTCACAGCTAATGGAGATGAGTTTCTTTTTGGAGTGATGAAAATGATCTCAAATTAAAAAAAAAAGAAAAAGAAAATGATCTCAAATTAGATTATGGTGATGGTTGCACAACCCTGTGAATATACTAAAAATCATTGAATTGTATACTTTAAATGGGTGCATTTTACAGTATGTGATTTGTATCTCAATAAGAGTTTACAAATTTATGTAGGACTTTGAACGATTTTTAAAAAGGAGGTAAAGATACACTAATGTTCTTGAATATAATTCCTAAATTTGATAATTTTTGGTGATTTTAAATTTTCTTTATACTTTCTAAAATTTCACATTTTTGCAATTGGAAAAATCAGAAAAGAAGAATAAATGCTACAAAGATGTAGAAGCCTGTCTCCACCTGTCTCCTGCCCCCACTCCCCTTCCAAAAAAGCCCATGAAACCCAGGAACATGATTTGAGGGAGAAGTGAACTGGCATGAGTTCAAAATTGTCTACCCTGCATAACTGGGCTTCAAACAGAAAGTGAAATGGTAGCCAACTGCAGCTAAAGGGGCAAAGGGCATTTGGTTGGTGTAGGGTATGAGGACACATGCTCAAGGTTTTCATAGGATTGATATGAGCAAAATATCACACAAAAAAAGGTAACTTTTGTATCCTTTGCCAGAATAAATAGGAAAAACCTAGTTAGACGTTGCTAGTATAATTATAAAATGGTTAATACCTTGATCAGGATTTTAAGTGAGAAGGGGAGTGAAAGGGTAAGTCTTAAAATGTTTCAATGGAAGTATGAACTATTGAATCGAAAAATAATTTGCTCTGTAAACTTTCACCAAAATCACAATTAAAAAAAAAAAAAAGGAAAAGTTTCAATGGCAAAGTTAACAGAGAATAGTGATGGTCTAGGAGTCCCTGGAAAGGAGCCCTAATAGCACTACAAAGCTCTCAGCTTTGTACCCATCAGCCACTCTGCTGGACAAAGATGTGGCACTGCTTCTATATAGATTACAGTCTTGGAAACCCTATGAGGCAGTTCTACTCTACCCTATAATAGGGTTGCTATGAGTTGGAATTGACTCAGTGGCAATGAATTTGGATTTTTGATTTTAGGTAGCTCAAAAGTTGATCACTCAACCATGAGGCAAAAGGTTGGGGTTTGAAATCCACCCACAGGCTTGGCAATTTGCTTCTGAAAGGTCACAGCAAAATACTTCTACTCTGCACACATGGGGTCGTCATGAGTTGGAATCAGTCCACAGCAGCTAACAACAATACCAGTGATGTTCTAATGAAATTAAAGATGATAGTAGGACCATCATGTAGACGGAAAGAGGCTCTCTTAACAGCAGAGAAGTTGGAAAAGGTAAAATTTTGATGGAAAAGTCATGAACGTGATGATATACAAGCACTATTACCATTATTTAGAACCAGGATTCCTAGGTATGAATTCTAAGGCCCCCATTGGGTATCTAGGATCCCTGGTGGCACAGTGGTTAGGCAAGCAGCTGTGAACCAAGAGGGCAGATGTCTGAACTCACCAGTTGCTTGGAGGAAGAAAGATGTGGTAGTCTGCTTCCATAGAAATTTAGAGCCTTGAGACATGAGCAGCAGACATGAATGGACACTTCACCAAAGAGGTTATTCAGGCAGCCAACAAACATATGAAGAAATGCTCATGATCATTAGCCATTGTTGTGTTGTTGTTATGTGCTGTCGAGTCAGCCCTGACTCATAGTGACCCCTCCTTGGGTTTCTGAGGCAGTATCACTACGGAAGTAGGATTGCCCAACCTTCCTTCGAGAGAAACAAATCACAACAAAAATGAGATACCATCTTGCCCCAGCACTAGTAGCAAAGTTCAACAGGACAGAAAATAACAAATGCTGGAGAGGATGTGGAAAGATTGGGACTCTCATATACTGCTGATGAGACTATCAAATGATGCAACCACCGTGGAAAGCAGTATGGCAATTCCTGAAGAAGTTGGAATTAGAAATACCATTTGACCCAACAATTCCATTACTAGATATCTATCCTAAAGAAGTGAGAGCCAGGACAAGAAGAGATATATGCACACCCATGTTCACTGCAGCACTATAGACAATAGCAAAAAGATGGAAACAACCTAGGTGCCCATCAACAGAGGAATGGATAACCAAACTATGGTACATACACACAATGGAATACTATGCAACCCTAAAGAATAATGTAGAATAGGCAAAACACTGCATAATGTGGATGAACTTGGAGGACATTATACTGAGTGAAATAAGTCAATCACAGAAGGACAAATATTGTACTAGTCTATGGTTGTAAAAGTCAAGGAAAGTTTTATATATGGAAGGAAATTTTCTTTGTTGGTTACCAGGGTTGGAAGGGAAGGGGAGGGAACACTGCTAGATAGGTAGACACAAGTATTGATTTGGGTGAAGAGAGAAGGACAATGTACCAAATGTGAGTGATCAACACAGTGGCATTGAGGAAGGGGAAGACAGAGAGAGGTACATGAGAGGCACAGACAACAAAGATAAACCCTTTTGTACATACAGTACTGCATTGTCAGTGAAGGTAAACGTTGATATATGGGTGGAAAGATGGGTGGACAGGCTGAACTATTATGTATGTCTATGCAGAGTGGAGTGTGCACAAGACCATGTATAGGGTTGGCAGACAATGTTTCTACAAGTGTATTTGTATGTTCTGCAAGAATTCCCAGATACATAGTAGAGTTGACAAGGGACAAGACTGTAGTCACTTCTTGGCCATAGTCAGCTACCCAGAAGAAGTGAGTAGTTGGACCTATGGGCTTGGGACCATGGTCACAAGGGACATCAAGCTCAATTGGCATAACATACTACACAAAAACGTTGTTCCACATCCTACTTTGGCAAGTAGCGACTAGAATCATAAAAGCTTGCAAGTGGCCATCTAGATGGATCTCTCCTCATCCAGAGCAAAGAAGAATGAAGAAAACCAAAGACACATGGAAACAATTAGTCCAAAGGACTGGTACACCATGTGATCCTCAGCCTATATAACTGAGACCAGAAGAACTAGATGGTGCCCAGTTACCACTGTCAACCACTCAGAGTGAGATCTATGTAGGAGATCCTGGATAGAGTAGGAGAACCATCTGGAACAAAACTCAAAATCATTTTTAAAGAAAGGGACCAGGTTTACTGGTCTGATAGAGCCTGATGAGACTATGGCTCCTAGCTACCCTTCAGGTCTGGAATTGAGCCCACTCCTGTGGCTTCCAGCCAAACAAAAGACTGGCATATGAGCTGAACATTTATATTAGTTAGATAACACTCCTTGGAGAGATCAATCATGGGAGAATAGAAAGTCTGTGTATGCGCAGGGAGACAGCTCTGAGGGCAGGAGTGCATGGGAGGGAAGAGGTAACTATGGGGAGGAAGTGAGAGGAGAGCTGTCACATTGTGGTAAATTGTAGTCAATGTCATGAGACAAAGTGTATGAGAGCTGCATATGGAAAGTGAATTTGCTCTGTAAACTTTCACCCAAATCACAATTAAAAAAAAAAAAAATGTGCATGGAAACAACTGGTAATGGTAGTTGCTGGGGGTAGGGGAATTGGATGGCTTAGAGCCAAGAGGGAGGGAAACACTATATTGTATACCACTTTGCACCTTTTGAATGTTCAATTACGTGAACCTGTGTCCTGCTAAAATAATAAACTAGAAAGTTACAAAAAAAATATATATATATAGCCTTGGAAAGCTGTTCTGCTCTTAGAGGGTCTCTGTGAGTAGGAATCTACTGGACGGCAGTAAGTAATTTACTATCTGATCTTTGTCCAATCTTCCTTCCAAAGAGTGGCCGGTGGCTGGTGGATTTGAACCTTCTGGTTAGCAGTCAAATGCCTTAGGCATTACGCCACCAGAGCTCCCCAAAACAGTAAAGCTCCTTGAATTTGGTTTCATTATTTTTCAAGTGGTAGTATTAATACTTACTTTACAGAGTTGTTTTAGTACTAAATGAAAAAGCCTAGAAAAGCAGTTAACATAGTGCCTGCCACTAAGTCTCAAATTGTTTTAAAATGCAGCATGTTAATGTTAAAGGAAGGAGCTCTGGTGGAATAGTGGGTAAGACATTTGGCTGCTAACCAGAAGGTCAGCAATTCAAACCCACCAGCTGATCTGCAAGAGGAAGATGAGGTAATCTACTTCCATAAAGATTTACAGCCTTGGAAACCTAATAGGAGTGGCTATGAGTCAGAATCAACTCCATGATAGTGGGTTTTGTTTTCACATTAAGGAGCTCTAGGAGATCTGGTGGCCTAGTGCCTAAGACATTTGACTGCTAATCAGAAGGCTGGTGGTTCAAATCCAACAGCCACTCCTCTGGAGGGAGACTGGGCAATCTACTTCCGTAGAGATACTGCCTCCGAAACTCAAGGAGGGATCACTATGAGTCAGAACTGACTCAATGGCAGTGAGTTTGGCTTTTTCGGTTTTAAAGAAGCTCTGGGGGCATAGTGGGTAAGGCAATTTGGCTACTAACCAGAAAGTGGGTGGTTCAAACCTACCACCTGCTCTGCGGAGGAAGAAGAGGCAATCTACCTCCGCAAAGATTGGAAACCCTATGGGGATAGAATGAGTCAGAATGGACTCAATGGCAATTTTGTTGGTATGTTACCATTGGGAAGAATCTGATCATTTTTTAAACTTACAACGCTTACCTTTATTTTGTTCTTTATATTTTGAAAGTAAAAGTAAATAGTATTGAGTCAATTTCTTTTTTAAAATATTTTTTATATGTATTTGCAAGCCTTAAAGTTGATCTAAAGATTCCAAAAGTATTGAGAACTTTTTCCATGGTAGCACTTCTTTAAAACAATTCTTGGAGGTCTCTGATCCACAGCATCTTCACAAATGTTTTCTGTGTGTTCCAAGGTTATGTATGTTTTGATAACTATTGTGATTTTTATTTTCTGAAGTGAAAGGCAGACAAAAAGATTTGATACCTGCAGTGTAGTAAATTACTTTGTGTGGCTTTTCTACCCATAAGTCTTTGTACAAACTCCAAGGTGGGATTTTCTATGAGCAACTGAGGAGCTCCTGATTGCTGAAGGTGTCCACCTGGAGTATTTCTGTTGGGAGTGGCACAAAACAATGTTCTGGGAGGTGCCCAC
>NW_006922344.1:259601-266531 GCF_000298275.1 Orycteropus afer afer
ATTATCGAACCCAGGAGAGAGGTGGTGGGTGCTTTGGGAGGAACAGTTGAAGCAAGGGCTGGAGGGGGGAGGCAGCATGTCTGGCTTGGCAGGAATAGGCCTTGGGTTACTGCTGGTAATCCTGTCTTCCCCTTGTAGGGTTAGAGGAGGTCAGAACATGTGGCCGCCTTGTCGTTTTTGCAATACCAAAAATAAAAAGAAACATCATTCTTACCTTGATCATCCCAAACATTCTTAAATCTAGACTACAGTAACTACTATGCTTTTAAAACAAAAGTGAGATGCATCTGAAGGGGAGGAAAATTTATTTCTCTGCTTTTCTATTATACAAATTGTCTAAAGAAACTACAAATTTAAAAAATTACACTGGTATTTGCAATCCTTAAAAGTTCTCAACTTTTAATTTTTTCTTCTAAACAGATGTGTTTTTCAAGTGTAAGTCCTCGTTTAAAAAGAAAATATTAACCAGAGACTATGGCCCCTAGTTCTCCTTAGGGTCTGGATTTGAACTCATTCCCATGGCTTCCAGCCAAGCAACAGACAGGCATATAGGGTGAACATTTACATCAGGTAGATACATTCCTTAGAACAATCAATCAAGGGAGAACAGGAGGGCAGTATTTGCACAGGGAGATAGCTGGGGGGGGGGGACAGGAATGCATAGGAAGAACTGGGAAGGAGGGACACAGGGAAGAGGTAAGCACAGGGAGAAGTGGGAAGAGAGCTGTTATATTGTGGGGAAGTGCAGTTAATGTCGTGAAACAAAATGTGTATGAACTGCTACATGGAAAATGAATTTGCTCCGTAAACTTTCATCCAAATCACAATAAAAATTTAAAAAGATAAGAAAAAAGGAATTATTAAAAAGAAAAGATTGAAACATTTTTTGTAAGTAATGCATGCATTGTGTATGGTTTTATTGCTCTGGCCCGTGGGTTTGCAGTTTACTTTTTTCAATACTTTTTTCTTCCATGACCACCTTTTTTCTTCTTTCCCCTCTCCCACTCCAGCATGCGTGGGGGTTTCTGTGAGAATTGGCCTTTCTGTGCTGTGATTGGCAAAGTCCTAAACATTTTTAAATGGTTTCTTTTGTTACATTTTGTGTATTTGAAGTTTTAGTTACCCTCAGACTTCTCTTCATCATCCCCCTCAGCCAAGTGAAGAATGCCATATAGGACTTCCTCCATACATTTTCTTTGCAACTTCATGTAAATCTGTTTGCTTTTTTAAAATGTATTAGCTATCTGGTGTATGAATTGTATTGTGTCATTGTGATAATATTTTTCTTACAAAATTAAGGATCAAGGACAAGGGACACAAGCAATTTTGTCACAAAGAATTACATAGAAGTAGAGTTCGAATAGAAGCAATTTCTGCTGAATCATGGAAACTTAGAGCAATGTTGGTGTAAAAGGGCCTTAAAATCAAGATAGAGTAATTACTCAGCTTACCTGAGTTTGAATATATGGTCGCTGTTGTCCCCGTTCCCCGCCCCCGTCCCATTCTACTTGACTCATCCTTGGGAATCAGAATCAATAAACATTTTCTCAGCACTTAGTTAGGAACCAAACACTGACTGTGGCCCCTTGTCTGTTTTACAGATTTCAGTGGCAACAGAGCAGGGCAAGAATTCAGACCTTGAGCTGTGCTCTACTAGACAAAACTCAGTTTTTAGCATCCACAGACCATATTGTAAACGAAACTGGGACACAGGTACATAGAACAATGATTGCTATGCTTTGCTAAAATATAATTTTTTTACAGGAAGAGAACAGGGCTAGTTTGTAGAGTAAATACTGGTTTGGAGACATATCTTTGAAAAAGGTGTGGAGAGTAAGAAAAAAAAAATTAAATGTGAAAAACCATACTGTGCTGAACCATAAATGAGGATACTCCATGGAAATGTTTAAGAGCTATACTGCTTAAAGGATCTTGTTGTCATGTGTAATTCACTTAGGATGATAATCAAATGTAAAGCTCTTGAACAATATGGAGATAATTACACAGACCTGGCCCCTTTGCTGCCCTTCCTGGAATAGTGACATAAAATTTATTCATGGTTAGCTCCCGAGACAAGGTCAGCCACTCCATATCCTTGGCTAGCATTTGGTACATAATCTCTATTTTACCAATATCACTGAGAAATTAAGTCTGGCTTTTCTGGATAGATTGTCAATAATTTTTCCTTTGTCTTTGTATGCCCAGTGAGTGAAGCTTAGTTGGTGATTTTGTGTTGTAATGAAATCACCAACTAGTGTGAAGAGCAAAATTCTCTTTCCTCCTTCACCCAGAATTGCTCAAGTGTTAGGTGTCAATAAGGCAAGTGGTGTAGCCTTATTCAAACCTTCAAAGTTTGAATCAATTGGGACTAGTTTCCGTTGATAGTTTTTGAGGGGAGCTCTGGTGGCATAGTGCCTAAGGCATCTGACTGCTAACCAGAAGGCTGGTGGGTTCCTCGGAAGGAAGGTTGGGCAATCCATTTACGTAGTGATACCATCTCGGAAACCCAAGGAGGGGTCATTATGAGTTGGGTCTGACTCAACGGCAGTGGTTTTTTTTTTTGGTTTTTATAATTTTGAGTTAGTGTCAGCTGAAATCACTTTCCTGCATTCTGTAAGGAAAAGAATGAAACATAGTATGAAAATTTGGCCTTTAGTATTTATTTATTTACTGTGATTTGGGTGAAAGTGTAATAGAAAAGAGACTCCAGATTCAAACAGGTTCAATAGAGACACTTTTATTAAGCCTTGTACAAAACACAATCATCTAGGATGAGGGAAACCATCAGCACATACACAGCATATACCCAGCTAAATGGTGTGTGCTGAATCATGGCCTTGGGGCTAAATACATATGATTGAAAACAAAGGAATCATCACAAAATCATGATTGGTGGCAGATCAATTCATCATTGTTACAGGCGGGAGTACAGAAGTGGGGAAAGGACCATGATTGGGATACATACATAAATGAAGATAGAAACTGGTTGGTTCTGGGCCTTGACTACCTGGCTTAGTGGTGGTCCTGATATCAGTCAGAACCATGCAGCCTGAGTCTTAGCCACAAGGTGGTTACCAAACAATAGAGACCCTAAGGAGCTCTGGTAGCATAGTGGCTAAAGCACTTGACTGCTAACCAGAAGGCTGGCGGTTCAAACCCACCAGCCACTCCTCGGAAGGAAGGTTGGGCAATCCTACTTCTGTAGTGATACTGCCTCGGAAACCCAAGGAGGGGTCGCTATGAGTGGGGGCCGACTCGACGGCACATAACAACAACAACAACCTTAATTTAAATTAGAGAAGGACACTTTCAGGTAAGTTCCCTAGTCCTTTGTGAGAATATAATCTACTTTCAAATATATTCTTCCAGAAGGCAAACTTCTCCTCCCCAGGTGTGTACTAGAACATAGCCACAATGATGGTTTAATGGTCAGAAAGAACCCAAAATGACATCTGAAACCTATGTCAAGCCTCAAAATGGAGTTAGGACCCCACTGTAGACCACAACCTTCCACAACCCCAAGTGCTTTTGAATTTAAGCTCTCATACAGATGTTTCCATAAACAGCACGCTGGAAGCACTTACTCCTCTATGCCAAAAAATGTGGAAGATAGCTACCTGGCCAAGTGACTGGAAGAGATCCATATTTATACTCATTCCAAAGAAAAGGGATCCAACAGAATGTGGAAATTATTGAACAGTATCAGTAGTATCACACAAAAGTAAAATCTTACTGAAGATAATCTCCCCCCACACACACACACACACAAAACTGCAGCAGTATAGTGACACGGAACTTCCAGAAATGCAAGCTGGATTCAGAGAGGATGTGGAAGGAGGGATATCACTGCTGATGTCAGATGGATCTTGGCTGAAAGCAGAGAATACCAGAAAGATGTTTACCTGTGTTTTATTGACTATGCAAAAGCATTCAACCGTGTGGATAACAAATTATGGATAACATTGAGAAGAATGGGAATTCCAGAATACTTAATTGAGGAACCTGTTCATAGACCAGGAGGCTGTCCTTCTAATAGAATAAAGGGACACTTCAAGATTTAAAATCTGGAAGGGAGTGTGTCAGGGTTGTATCCTTTCACCATACTTATTCAATCTGTGTAACGAGAAGCTGGACCATATGAACAAGAACGTGGCATCAGGATTGGAGGAAGACTCATTAACAATCTGTGATATGCAGATGACACAATCTTGCTTGCTGAAAGTGAAGATGACTTGAAGCACTTACTGATGAAGATTAAATACTACAATCTGCAAGATGGATTACACCTTAACATAAAAAAAAGGAAAATCCTCTTCCAGAAGGCAAACTTCTCCTCCCTAGGTATGTTCTGAAACATAGTCACAATAATGGTTTAATGGTCAGAAAGAACCCAAATGGCATCTGAAACAACTGGACCAATAAGCAATATCACGATAAATGGAGAAAAGATTGAAGTTGTCAAATACTTCATTTTACTTGGTTCCACCATCAACACCAATGGAAGCAGCAGTCAAGAAATCAGATGATGTAATGCACTGGGCAAATCTACTGCAAAAGACCTCTTTAAAGTGAAGAGCAAAGATGTCTCTTCGAATACTAAGGTGTGCCTGACCCAAGTCATGGTATTTTCTGTAATCTTATATGCATATGAAAGCTGGACAATGAATAAGGAAGACTGAAGAAGATTTGATGCTTTTGAGTTGTGGTGTTGGTGAAGAATGCTGAAAGTACCATGGATTGCCAGAAGAACTAAGAAATCTGTTTTTGAAGAAGTGTAGCCAGAATGCTCCTTGGACGTGAGAATGGCCTGACTTCGTCTCATCTACTTTGGTCATGTTGTCAGAAGTGACCATTCCCTGGAGAAGGATATCATGCTTGGTAAAGTACAAGGTTAGTGAAAAAGGGGAAGACTCTCAACAAGATGGATTGACACAGTGGCTGCAAGGACTGGCTCAGGTATAGCAAAGATTATGAGGCTGGCACAAGATCAGGCAGCACTTCGCTGTTGTTGCAGGCAACTCAACAGAACCTAACTACAACAGCAACAACATGCAGTCTATGTTGTATCTGGTAGTATCTGAATTTTTTAGGAATAACTATGTACAAGACTCAACCACAACTTTTTTTTTAAATGTAGAATTTTATTATGGAAATTTATGAATTTTAGGGAGCCTGACTCCTCAATCAGAGTCCCTGGGGGTACAAACAGTTAACATACTCAAGCTACTAACTAGAAGGTGCCATGAAAGAAATCCGTGGCAACCTACTGCCAAATAAGCAGCCATTGATAATCTCTGGAGCACAGTTCTACTCTGCCACATGTGGATCACCAAAATCCACTCCAGGGCCATGGTCTCTTGAACCTTCAACAACATAAATGCAAATACATTTTTTTTTTTTTCTGTCCTTGGTTAAGACTACAATGGAGAAAGGAACCAACTGATTTAACTGCTTAGAATCTCCTTTCCAAGGGACCAAGCACCCCTTTAGGGACAGAAACTAGTCAGTGTTATGTTATCTACTACCAAACCAAAACTCACTGCCTTTGAGTCAGATCTGACTCATAGAAACCCTTCCTTGGGTTTCCAAGGCGATATCATTCCAGAAGTAGATTGCCCAATTTTCCTTCCGAGGAGTGGCCAGTGGGTTTGAACCTCCAGCCTTCTGGTTAGCAGTCAAATGCCTCAGGAACTACATCACCAGAGCTCCAGTTATCTACTACAGGAGACTAACATTTTGGAGGCCTTGGTTAGAGTTGGAAGGAACTCTAATGGCATAGTGGCTAAGGTATTTGATTGCTAACCAGAAGGTTAGCGGTTGAAATCTAGCAGCCACTCAGAAGGACAACTGTGCAATCTACTTCTTTAAAGATTTACTACCTTGGAAACCAAAGGGGGTCGCTATTAGTCGGAATCCATTGGATGGCAGTAAATTTGGTTTGGTTTGTTTGGTTGGAGTTGGAGGATTAAAAAAAAAAAAAAAAAAAACCACCGAAAAATCACTGTTTTCTTAGCATTAATGTAGTTAGTTGCTTTTGTTGAAAGTAGTTAGCATTATAAACATCAATAATAAATTTCTGTTTAAAAAAAAAAAAAAAAAAACCACCACCGCCTTGGAGTTTGGACCCCTCCTTGGGTTTCCCAGGCACTGTCATTAAGAAATAGATTGCCCAACCTTCCTTCGGAGGAGTGGTTGGTGGGTCTGAACCACCAGTCTTCTGGTTAGTAGTCAAATGCCTTAGGCACTAAGCCACCGGATAGGGCAGTAAAATGAAGTCAGAAAATATGGGTTTTGCTTCTGCTTTCCACTTGGGAAGCTGAGTAAACCCCTTGATTTACCTGAACAACAAAACAAAACAAAAACAAAAAAAAAAATGGAGATAAAAAAATATGTAATGCAGATTTCGGTTGAGCTCCTCAAATGCCACCATTATTATTTTAAATAGCTAATCATAGGCACCTCTTAGTATCCAGTACTGTGTGAAATTCCTTACATTTTTCACTTAATCTCAATACTTTTAAGTGGTATACGTTATCCCTCACTTAGGAATGGAACAAACACCTACTAGTTAAAAGGCAGAATCAGAATTTGCACCCAGGCCTGCCTCTGCTCTTGCTGGTGCATGCCTCGCTTTGTCAGCTCAGAATTAGGCCAAAGTCTAATAACCTGGTGCCTAAGACAGAAGTGCCTTGTGTTTGAGAGGTAGCTAGGCAAGGTTGACTCTCTCAAGTGTGACTTTGTTGCCAATAACCATTCCTACCAGTCCCGTGCTTTTTGACCAGCCCCTCGGCAGGGCACCTGATTCAAACGGGTAGGTGGCGCTCCCCCCACCCGGAGTTGGGTCCCGGCCTCCTCGAGCGCCGCCAGGAGTGTCCGGGCGGACGAAGAACCCGGTGCCCGCGGTGAGCGTGGTGGGCGAGGCCGGTGACC
>NW_006922344.1:266985-301235 GCF_000298275.1 Orycteropus afer afer
TCGGGCCTGGACGGGCGGGGGTCCTGTCGCGGGTAGGAGGGTGGGCGCGGGGCGGAGGCGGCTTGCGCGCGTCCCGTGGGGGCGCTGACCAGGCCTTCCTTGTCTCCTTTACGCGCAGATCTCTCGCTGCTCCAGGAGGACCTGCCGGAGGACGCGGACGGATGTGAGTGCGGCCTGGGCCGGGCGCAGCGGGGGCGGGGGGGACGCGGCGAGGCGGCCCGGGTGGCCCGCGTCCCTGGGGGGGGCGCGTTGCCGTTAAGAAATGGGGCGCCCTGGCCGTACGGGGACAGGCGGCGCCCATTTGCGTACCCGCATTCGGTCCTTGCCCTACCGCTCACCCGTCTCATCGCCCCCAAACCTTCAGGCTGGGACTTCCTGGCTGTTTTAGAATGAGAAATTGGTGAAGCAGTTATTTGATACGGGAATTTGGGGTATATTTTTTCCCTTTGAATGTCGTCCGCGAGCCCCACCCCCACCCCATCACTGGGAGGAAGGAAGAGGCTATAATGAAGGGAGGTGTTTTTTCTTGGAGTTGTTCTTAAGTGTTACGTAGTGCGACCAGTTGTAGTGAAGCCAGTCTGTCCCCGCTCAGCTCTCTTGGTCCCGTTTTCCCATTTTTGATCGTAAGGAGATTACATACCTGTAATTTCACTTTAGCTCATAGCAATTCTTAGATTTCTCCGACACCCATTTGATTTGTGGATTACGGGAAAAAGGTGTGGATTTAGTAGGAATTAATAAGTATAGAGAGAGTATTTCTTTAATACAAATGTTCACAAATCACTCAGATCTCCTTAAATATTAAAATTACAGCTTATCTTTGAGAAATTGAGTTATTTTAATAAAAATAAAACCCTTTTGACTTTGTTTCCAGAATAGCGTAAGAAAGTTAAAAGTTTTTTGTGTGTGATAAATTTTTTATTTTGTGTTTTATCTCAGCATCGTGATTGGGCTGATGAGAGAAAAGACTGAAAGAGAACTAAGTAATTTAGTGAAAGAAGTCCCAATTTACAATTAGTGATTTAATTTCTATTCGTGCTGGTGTTCCAAAATAGAGAACAATACAAAAATCAGGTTTTGAAAAGGATTTTAGGAGTGCAGTGTACACGAAATGCGTTCACTTTATGTCATAAAATCCATAAGGTGGCCCGGAAATTGTCTTAACGTTGAAGGGATAACCGATGTAGAATTTGTAGTCTATTTAGGGAAGCCTCACTGATGCTGAGATTTACTGTGGCTGAAACCTACGTTAGCAATTCAGGGATGACTACAGTTTGAAAATGCTATTTTTAACATTCTGTATAGTTAATCTTTAGCATTGTCTAATATGATTCCCTTTAGTTAAATTAAGCTTTATTTTTAAGTTTCTGATTGTTAAAACTACTGTAAGGGGATTTTACAATTTAGGATTCTCTATACAGAAGATATTTTTAATGTAACTAAACCTTGTCCAAGCTTATCTTTTGGTAAGTCTGGTTTTGTTTTTAAAAAGGACTCTCAAAATGTATTCATGCTGTGAAGGACAGCTTTTACATTTCATTTAATAATGTTTTACCTTAGATTATTTAGTGGCCTACTAATTTGTTTAAAATATTTAAGGCAGCTATTGATTTCAGGAGGTCAGTGGTAGTTCAGTGGTAGAGTTCTCGACTTCCATGTGGGAGACCTGGGTTTAATACCCAGTCAGTGAACTTCTTGCTTAGCCACCACTTGTCTGTCAGCGGAGGCTTGGGTGTTACTTTATGAACAGGTATCAGCAGAATTGTAGACTAAGACAGACTAGGAACAAAGGAATGATGATCTCCTTTTGAACATCAGCCAGTGAAAGCCCTATGGATCCTAACAGTCCAATCCCATTGTGTGTTGAGTTGCCTTGAATCTAGAGCCAGTAACAACAATGTTGATTTTCAAGTATCTTGCAATTTTAGAATTAGAGAAGTGACTGACTATGTTATCTCTGTACAGGAGCTTCTGTATTTTGGTTCAAGACTTTGTAAGTACAAGATTCATTTGTTCTACAAGCATTTATGCATATCTGGAGCAAGAACTTCTGAGTGTTTATTTTCAGCTGAGCATTTATTTCAGTTAGGTTTCTCATACACTAAAAGTTTCTTCCTTGACTCTTAAGCCTCAAAGTTTAGAGGGAAGGACACACATGAAGAATTCATCGATGATTTGTTCATGAGCTTCAGACTGCTGCTCATACTGGGAATAAAGCAGTGAATGGCATGGTCACAATCCATGCCCTGTAGTGGTTTTAATTTTAATGTAAGTGCTATAATGAAAGTATAAGAGGCCATTTAGTGCAGTAGTTAAGAACAGACTTGAGCCAGACTGCCTTGTTCCAGTCTTTGGGCAATTCATTTAACCTCTTTATGCTGATAGCATAGTGGCTAAGACACTTGCCTGCTAACCAGAGGGCTGACGGTTCAAACCCACCAGCCACTCCTCGGAAGGAAGGTTGGGCAATCCTACTTCAGTAGTGATACTGCCTCGGAAACCCAAGGAGGGGTCGCTATGAGTCGGGTTTGACTCGATGGCACATAACAACAACAACAAATGCTGAGCATTAAATGAATTAATGCATATATTGTTGTTGTTCTGTGCCGTTGAATCGGATTCGACTCATAGCGACCCCTCCTTGGGTTTCCGAGGCAGTGTCACTACGGAAGTAGATTGCCCAACCTTCCTTGGAGTGGCTGGTGGGTTTGAACCGCCAGCCTTCTGGTTAGCAGTCAGGTGCCTTAGGTGCTATGCTGCCGGAGCATCAAATAAATTAATGCATGTAAGGTGCCTAAAACCAAACATGGTAAATAATTATTACGTAAATGTTTGCTATAAACCAAACTCACTGCCATCGAGTTGATTTCCACTCAGAGTGACTCTTCTTGGGTTTCCAAGGCAGTATCACTACTGAAGTAGATTGCCCCATCTTCCTTCCAAGGAGTGGCTGGTGGGTTTGAACCTTCAGCCTTCTGGTTAGCAGTCAGATGTATGCTATGGGGAAGCTTAAAAGGAAGAACAGAGGTTTGGGGTTCATTTTGTTTGTTCACTTCACGTTTTAATTTATGATTAAAACGTTTGGCATTTGAAGGCAAATAGTTCGTTCGCATGTTTATAACTTGAAGATTTTGTTAAAGTAATTGCTTATTTTTCTTAGTTGCTGAAAATTTTACAGGTGTTACCCATTGCAAGAAATACTTACAAACGAATCTTTGGCCTTATGCCCAGTTGAAGTACCATTTGTCATCTGCTGTGATGGAAAGGAGCTCTGGTGGTGTAGTGCCTAAAGCATTTGACTTCTAACCAGAAAGCTGGTGGTTCACACCCACCAGCCACTCCTCAGAAGGAAGGTTGGGCAGTCTACTTCCATAATGATACTGCCGCAGAAACCCAAGGAGGGTATCTATGAGTCGGCTCTGACTTGACGGCAGTGAGTTTGATTTTTCTGGTTTGTGTGATGGAGAGGAGAAAGGATGAGGAGGAAACCAGGCACTATGGTGGGTAAGGGAATGAGAAAGCTTGCCACAGAAATGTGTTGCTACCAAAATCCTGAAGAAGTGGAGTATTCAAGCTCTTAGAAAGAAGAGCTTGGGCTAGCCCCTACAAGTACGCTATAACTTAGGGACATGAGTTTCTCTGTCTCAGGAAACAGGGATGGAGGCTGACCTAACCACCTCAGTGAAGCTAAACCTAAGTTTGCCCTTGGGATGGAAGGAAATTATTTTCTGGTCAAGCTCTAGAGTCATTTTGGCCTTTCCTAAATGCAGAACCTAGACAAAGAAGAGAGAGTAATTACTATTTTATAGGTACTCTCCAGCTGGAAGTTTAGGAAAGGACCTGGTGGGTATCTAGATACACAGAGCTATAAAAGGGGAGGGAGTGGGGCATTGCTAGATGGAGTCTTCAGCCTTATGTTGTGGGTTTTTTTTTTTTTTTTAACTTTTTAGTGTGATTTGGGGTAGATGTTTACAGAGCAGATTGGTTTCCCATTCAACAATTCATAAGTATTTTGTTTTGTGACATTGATTGCAATCCCCACAATATAACAGCACTCTTGATTTGTTTTAAGCCCCAGATTTTCTGTATTAGCCAGTAGAGTCAGGATAAGAAGTGTTGAGAAACTGTGTGCATAGGTTCTTGACTGATGTCTTTAGGGGAAAAGAAACAACCTTAATACATGAAAAATTAGTGCATTGTGTGTTTGACAGTATTAAAATTAAGTTCGGAAGAATAATACAATGAAAAACCTAAATCTTTTCTTTTTTTTAGCTGTTTAAAAGTAATACTTGAAATCCCTTGTTTATAAACAAACATCTGACCTATATACAACCCATAGTTAAAAACACCACTCCCAACAACAACATAAAGCCTATTAATAGTAAAAATTCAAGGTACATACAGCGGTTCATAAAAATGAACAGGTGGTACTTTGAGACTCATGGAAACATTATTATTATTATTATTATTATTATGGTAGTTAAGATTGTGTGTCACCTTGGTTGGGCTGTGATACTGTAGCTGGATGTAGATATTCCATATGATGAGACTGTTAATCATCTCTGTGGTGGAATCTGTTGTGAGCAGCTAAGTAGTTGCCTTTGGGGTGTGGCCTGCTTCCAATATTTATGGAGAAAGCTTTGAGGAAGGTCTCTAGCTTTGTGGCACATTTTGGGTCATGTTGCCTGTTGGTTTTGGGATTATTCATACAGATTTTGGAATTGTGGCATTTTACCAGCTGACCTTAGATTTATCAACCTCAGCAGCCAGTAGCTGAGTGGGTCAAAAGAAGTCTCCAGCTTCAGTGGGCCTAGAGTAAGAGGCAGAGCTGAATCCCGAGGTCAGGGGGCCGTTCCTAAACCCCTAGAGCTGGCACTCTGAATTTGGACTTCTAGCCTACTAAATTGTAAAAGAATAGAGTCCTGCTGTTGGTGTTTCTGCGTTTGTTTGTTTAAATTGTGATTTTGGGGAAAGTTTACAAATTGAATTTCTGTACAGCAGTCTGTATACATTTTGTTTCATGACGTTGATTGCAGTTCCCATGATGCAACAGTTTTCTTCCCACTTCCTCCCGGTAGTTATCTTTTCCCTGTGTCCTCCTTTCCTATGCATTCCTGCCTTCTGAGTTATCTCGCTGTGCAAATACTGCCCTTCTCATCTCCCATGATTGATTGTTCTCAGGAGTGTATCTCCTTACCTGTCTACCATGAGAGTGAGTTCAGTGCCAGGCCTGAGTGGTGACTAGGGGCCATAGTCTCAGGGATTTCACCAGTTTCTGTCAGACCACTAAGCCTGGTCTTTTTTGTGATTTTGAGTTTTCTCCCACATTTTTCTCACATTCTATCCATGATCTCCTGCACTGATCTCTTTCTGAGTAGTTGACAGTGGTAGCTGGGCACCATCTAGTTCTTCTGGTCTCATGGTCATGTAGGCTTAGATTTGCATGGTCCGCTAGTCCCTTGGATTAATTGCTTCCATGTGTCTTTGGTTGTCTTCATTCTTTTTTCTCCTGATTACAAGAGACCAGTTGTTGTATTTAGATGGCCACTTGTAAGCTTTTAAGATCCCAGTCACTACTCACGAAGGTAGGATGTAGAATAACGTTTTTGTATGCTATGCCAATTGAGCTTGATGTCTCCTTTGACCAGTGTCCTGAGCCCACAGGTCCAACAACTCGTTCCCCCAGGGTGGTTGGCTGTGGCTTAGAAGTTATCATAACTTTGTACCCTGTTACTTCTATTTATGTGGACATTCTTATAGCACATACAAATAGGTATGTAGAAATATCATCTGCCAGACTTATATATAGGAGCTATAGGAGCTCTGGTAGTGTAGTGCCTAAGGCACTTGACTGTTAACCTGAAGCCTGGTGCTTCAAACCCGCCAGCCACTCCTCGGAGGGAAGGTTGGGCAATCTACTTCCTAGTGATACTGCCTCAGAAACCCAAGGAGGGATCGCTATGAGTCAGGTCTGACTCGACGGCACATAACAACAACAACACACTTATATGTGGTCACCGATTTATTCCTTTTTGCCTAGACATACCTGATCATTCAGCCTGCATGCCTATGTATTTTTCTGTTATAGTAGCACTAGACAACTACTGTATTATACAAAAGCTATTTTAGTGTATCTGGAATTGTTTCTTTAATGCTTTTTTATGCCTAGAAAAGTACACTGTATACTTGCCAAAGGGGCAGGGAGGGCACATCTTCTTACCTCCTCTAACCTCACAAGAGGAAGACAGAATCATCATCATAGCCCAAGGCCTATCCCTGTGAGGCCAGACATGCCACCTCCCTCCAACCTTGACACCAACCGTTCCTCCCTTAGCACCCACCACCTCTCTGCTGGGTTCGATAATTTGCTGCAGTGGCCACACAGAATTCACAGATTATGGGGTTTATTAGGGAAGCAACAGGCTACAATTAAGTTTAGGAAAAACGCTTAGTCTCTCTCAGTCTCCGTCTCTCAGCAGACCGTCTCTCTCAGTCTCTCTCCCAGCAGTGCTTGTCTCTCTCAGCAATGCGTGTCTCTTGGTGTCTCTCTCAGCAGCGTGTGTCTCTTAGGAGCGTGTTTCTGTCAGCAGCATGTCTTTCTCAGCCAGCAGTCAGAGAGACTCCTTCTGTCTCTGGGAGGGCTCCTTTTGAGCCTGGCAGAGTGGCCAAACCAACCAGTCATAACATCAGAATTCTAAGCACCTGAGAGAGAGCCAACTTCCCAGAACACTGCTTTGTGCCACTCTCAACAGAAATACCCCAGGTAGATAACTTTAATAGTCAGGAGCTCCTCAGTTGCTCACGGCAAATTCCACCACGGAGTTTACAAAGACTTATGGCTAGAAAAGCTATTCTGGGTAATTTACTACACCCCAATATATGGTGTTTATGACAAATACATGACTAACTAAGACAAATATTTGACTGACTGATGTTAGAAATAGGATCTAATTTATGTACAAATTTGACTTAAAAACAGATTTAGGAACGGAACTCATTCATAATCCAAGGACTGCCTGTATCATGAAACATATTTTGAATTTCAAAGTGAAAGCAAACTAGTACTCCATTTGAATAGGTACCTCAGCAGAGTGATAAAAGATTTGTGTAAACTCGTTTCGTTTTTATGATTATTTCTGTTCTTTGAATATTGGGAGGCAATAAAAAATTACAGACACCAAAAAACCCAAACTCACTGCCGTCAAGTCAGATCCCACTCATAGCGACCCCTCCTTGGGTTTCTGAGGTGATAGCACTATGGAGGTAGATTGCCCAACATTCCTTCTGAAAGATGCAATTTTGATTTATATTTATGCTGCTGGATTTTTAAATGGGGGAGATATGGTAAGATTTGATCAGTTAATACTAGTAAAAATTGAAGGAGTTTGATTAAAATTTAATTTTATCAAAGTAATACATTGAGGACTATCTTGAAAGAATGATTATGTAATAGTAGTTTACAGTGGCTTCCATTCACAGATTATAAATCACAGTATTCCTGTGAGGTATACCAAAAAACCAAACTCATTGCCATCAAGTCGGTCGTGACTTAAATAGTGGGTTTCTGAGGCAGTATCTCTATGGAAGTAGATGGCTCAACCTTCCTTCTGAGGAGTGGCTGGTGGGTTTGAACTGCCAGCCTTCTGGTTAGCAGTCAAATGCCTTAGGCACTACTATCGTATTCTGATAATAATAAATAAGGCAACTGAGGCTCTACAGGTTTAAATTATTTTACCAAAGATCAAAACTTCTAAGTACCAGCCAGAATTGTAACCCAAGCCCCTTGGGTCTAAATATTGTGTTTTAAATACTGTGCTTTCTTAAATTAAATAACTATAATAACTATTATCATCTTCTGTCTTGCTGCATATGGCTTAATGTAATCTAAAGAGATTATTAGATATCTTGGTATAAAATACCTTATTTAGTCTTTATGAGTTTTTTTTGCCATAAGTAACTATGATATTGAAAAGTTTTTGAATCTATAAAATGGAGTATGCCACACCATGGAATTTTCCATATTTGTTGAAGTTTTGGAATCCTTTTACATTATGTTGTTTTTTGTGTTTGAAGGCAATGTTGAAATAAATGATAGATCCAGAGTTAACTTCGTTTACATTCAAATAATTGCCTAGACTGTTCTCCTTTCAGAGACTCTCCCAGGGCCCTCAACTATTTTTGAAAACCAGTTCTGACAAGTTTCTTATATTAAAGTCCTTGCCAGTGAGGGAAGTGAGGAGTAAAAAACGGGGCTATGTCCAGTAGCAGCCAGGGAGTCATTCAAAACCCTACCTAGGAAGGTGCCCTTGAACTTCATGATATTTAAGAGTGTTGTTAATTAAGTATTTGAGAGACTGAGGCATGAGATTTGGTAGCACGTTTTGATTGCTAGCAAGACTGGGCAGAAGAAATCTTTTTTCAGAAATAATATTATTGGTAGCCTAGAATGTTGTTGTTGTTATGTGCCATTGATTGGACCTGACTCATAACGATTCCTCCTTGGATTTCTGAGGTGGTATCACTACGGAAGTAGATTGCCCAACTTTCCTTCCGAGGAGTGGCTGGTGGGTTTGAACTGCCAGCCTTCTGGTTAGCAGTCAAGTGCCTTAGGCACTATGCTACCAGAGCTCCCATCCTATAATAGTGTGTTGTAAAAATGTTTTTAGTGGTATCCACATGTGTGTAGGGTCAATTAATGAGCCTTGGTTAATTTCCCTTGCAGGATTTTAAGAAAAGAAAAAGTGGGGAAGCTCTTTGTAAATTTGGAAGACAGCTGTCTGGGCTTGTAGATAGATGCGTGAACAAAACTAGAAAAATCCTAAATGCATAGCTTTTGTTCCTGCCTATGAAAAGTAGCCCTTGCTAGGTTAAGTTCATATCTGTCTCATTTGTTTTTTTTTGCTGGCTTATTTTATCTTAACATTTTTGCAAGCCCTTCTCTTATCAAACTAAAAAATTCGTATTTGTTCATTAAACTATTGTTACCTTCTACATTGCCTTAGCGTAGTGCCTAAGGCATTTGACTACTAACCAGAAGGCTGGCAGTTCAAACCCACCAGCCACTCTGCGGAAGGAGAGTTGGTCAATCTACTCCTGTAGTGAAACTGCCTCGGAAACCCAAGGAGGGGTCACTATGGGTCAGATCCAACTTGATGGCAGTCAGTTTTATAATGTATGAATAAATTTTTTTTTTTTTTTCTCTTGATAGTAAGGAATTTTTGCTTTCAGTTAACTAATAGGGTAGGAAGTCCCTAAAAGAGTTCTGTTTTGGTTTATTTTGTTTTTAAACTGGATCTGAAAATAAATCAATGTAGTGTTTGGGAAGATAGGATTTTTGGCTAAGGAGGTTAAAAAGTCTGTACAGACATAACCTTGATTTATTGTGCTTCACAGCATTTTTTTTGCAACCCCTGTCAAACAAGTCTGTTGGCACCATTTTTCCAACAGCATGTACTCCATGGCTCTGTCACATGTTGGTAATTCTCACAGTTATTTCAAACTTTTTCATGATTTCATAATTCTCTTACACACTTAATAGACTACAGTATGGTGTAAGCATAATTTATATGCACTGGGAAACCAAAAAAGTAGCGTGACTAGTTTTATTGAGACATTCGCTTTTGTTCTATTATAGTGGTCTGGAACTGAACCTGTAGTATCTCCAAAGTATGCCTGTATTCTCTAGAACTACAAGAAGATCTGGAACCTGCCCTTCTGGCACAGATCCTTAGCACAGATCCCCTTAGCTAAAGTAGCACTTAAGGTCACCCCTCCCCAAATCCATTCCTTGACTCTTACACATTTGAAGTCATGTCGTCTTAGTTCCCCATCTAAACTTAGGAGCAAACTTATTTTTTGGCCTAATTGATACTGGTTTGGTTGGTATTTGAGCATTTTTATATATGGCCATTCTGGAAGATCTCATAGTGTTGTTTTGGGTAAGGGAAGACACATTGGGGTTTTTAAACCTTTAGACCTGGGTTCACATTCTGGCCCTGCCATTTGGTCTTTGTAATCTTAAGCAACTTATTTAACTTTTTCAGCTCTTTTCTCTATTTAAACTGTTGACGGACATTTGGGTTGTTTCCATTTGTGGCGATCATAAAGCTGCTGTGCACGTTTTTATACAAGTCTTCATGTGAACATGGCTTTCTTTCTCTTTGGTGTTTACCTAGTAGTGGAATGGCTATTTAACTTTTTAAGAAACTGCCAAAGTTTCCTGAATTTGTTGTACTATTTACATTCCCACCTAAGTGTACATGAGTTCCATTCCTCCATGTCCGTCCTTGGTATGGACGGACAGTCTTTTTAATTATAGAAGTTCATTTAAGTGTGGTATTTCATTATGGTTTGAATTGGCATTTTCTTTATGACTAATAATGTTGATCACGTTTTCATGTGCTTATTTACCATTTGTATATCTTCACTGAAGTTACTGTTCAGCTCTTTTGCCCATAATTTTATTGGGTTGTCTTCTTACTAAATTTTGAGTTTTTAGATAAAGCTGAGCTTCAACCCTTGCTATAGCTCTCTGGGTGATTGTTACGTATAATGTAGATCTTGTTAAATTATAGATTTTGATTTAGTATGTGGGGTGGAAATGCAAATTATCAGCAGGGGTATGATAGTTGGAGCTGTGTATCAACTTGACTGGACCACGATCCTGTGTGGTTTAAGCAATTGTGATGTGGGTTGTTCTAATGATGGGATCAGATGTATAAGTTTTGAGCAGCCAGTCTGTTGAGGGGGAGTTTCCCTAGGGGTGTGGCCTACTTCCAGTATATTTATGGACATCCTGGGAAAAGAGACACTCTTCTGTGGATCGGGATTCTGTTGTGCTGCCTATAACTGGCCGTGAACAAACAATCCACCATTCAGCCTGGAGATCTTGGATTCGTCATTCGTTGGCATCAGCAGCCAGTATACTGCCTGCCAACCTTGAGCTCCTCAGCCCTTGCAGCTGCGTGAGTTGGGAAAAGCCTCCAGCTTGAGGTTTGATCCAAGAACTTTGGACTTGCCAACTTCTATAAGTGTATGAGCCATTTTCCTAAGATAAATTTCTCTTTCTCTCTCTCTATAAGTTTTACTGGTTTTGTTTCTCTAGAGAACCCAGTCTGACACATTTGGTACCGAGAGTGGTTCTAGAGAGAGAAAATCATAAGGATGTACTTCCTAAATTGGTTCTCCAATTTGATTTAATTGTAAAGACACTAGCGACCCTGCCTCTGTTAGTAAAGAGGGCCCTGCTAATCTGTGGCATGAGATGGCAACATTAATATGCAAAATTATTGTTGTTGTTGTTGTTAAGTGCCATTGAGTCGTTTCCGACTCACAGCGACCCCATGCACAGCTGAACGAAACACTGCCCGATTCCGTGCCAGCCCCACAGTCCCTGCTATACTTGAGCCCATCATTGCAGCCATTGTATCAATCTATCTCAATATGCAAAATAGCACCACTAATAGATCAAATCTTGTGAGAAGCGAGGCTCTGGGTGATTGCATATGTGATACTTTTCTGCAATGGTGTCAGCATGAGGACTGTAGGGAAGCTGGTTGGTTGGTCCTATTTACACTAGACAAAGTGGTGAAAGAGCAAGATGAGTTCAGGACTGCTGACTCACAGCTTAAGCACTGCATAAAAGACCTCAACCGTTCCAGTTGTGCTTTGAAAGAAAGCCTTATTTCTTCTGGTAACAGAGCTGATATTGCCGAAAACCAAACCCAGAGTCTTATTGTAAGAGTGGCTGAGTTACAACGCCAGTTAAATTACCAACAAGGAATGGTGTCTAAAGTTAAAGTGAGGGCATTGATTGGGAAAAAATGGGATCCTGAAATCTGGAATGGGGACATATGGGCAAATAGTCTGAAAAATCAGGATTTGGAGCCTGTAAATTGAGTTGAATCCCTGCCATCTGAAGAGATTACTGTAAAACCATTATCCCCTCCACCTCAGTTTGATGGGATTAACCCAACTGTTCCTGCTAGGTTATTGCCTGAGGCAGAGGCCTTGGAAGACATTGCTCAGTGTTCTCAGGAACTGCCCCAACCACTCGCTGTTGCTTCTAAACCTATAACTAAAGTTAAGTCCAAGCGAGCCCCAAAAGGTGAAATACAAAGTGTGACTGAGGAGGTGGTAGGCTACACCCAAAAAGACCTACTTGATTTTGCTAACATGTACAGACAGAAACCTGGAGAATATGTATGGGATGGCTACTGTGGGTGTGGGATAATGGTGCAAGGAATGTAACATTGTAGCAATCTGAGTTTATTGACTTAGGCCCACTACGGATTTTTCATTCAGTGTTTCAGCTCCAGACATTAGATAAGGATCTGATAGTTTATTTGGTTGGCTTACTGAAGCATGGATTATGCGCTGGCCTACCTTAAGTCAAGTTGAAGTACCAGACCTGCCTTGGTTTAAAGTAGAAGAAGGTATCCAGAGGCTTTAGGGAAATCGGCCTGTTAGAAGGAATTTATCAGATTAGACCCCTAGAGCCAGAAATGGAGAGTCCAGAAGACACACCTTTCACCAGTACCGTGAGGAATAAATTTGTGAAGGGAGATCCAGCATCCTTGAAGACTTTTGTGATTGCTATTTTATGTAAGCCAGATTTGACAGAGGGAACTGCCCTAATTGAACTAAGATACTTAACTACGATGGGGCTGATTGGACCCTGTGGTGGTAGAGACCAAGTGGCAGCAGTTAATCGACAAAGGTAAGGTGAGCGTGGTTACCATAATGGACATCAGAGTCAGAACAGTAATCAGAGTAGTCTGACTTGTGTGGAATTATGGCATTGGCTACTTGCTCATGGTGTTGTAGTGGTGAAATACATGGCAAAACTACTAAATATTTATTTGATCTGTATAGACAGAAGAATTCTAGGTCACGTGAACACCAGCTTAGATTGAATCGCCAGAATATACAGGCACGGCCTCTCAATCAATTCCCAGACGAGTCAGTTTAAAACCCACAGCCCCTTGAATGAAGGGGAGGCTGGGTCCCTTTGAGGAAGGATCCCACTACATTGCTAAAAATCTCTAATGTCAGTCTTTCTCCCAGCCTTCCCCAAAGGGATCTGAGGACTTTTACGAGAGTAACTGTTCATTGGGGAAAAGGAAATAATCAGACTTTTCGGGGATTACTGGACCCTGGCTCTGAATTGACACTAATTCCAGGAGACCCCAAGCATCATTGTGGCCCACCAGTCAGAGTGGGGGCATATGGAGGTCAGGTTATTGATGGAGTCTTAGCCGAGGTGCGTCTCACAGTGGCTCCCCAAACCCATCCTGTAGTGATTTCCCCAGTGCCTGAATGCATAATTGGAATAGATATACTCAGCAATTGGCAGAATTCCCACATTGGCTCTCTGACATGTGGAGTAAGGGCTATTATGGTAGGAAAAGCCAAGTGGAAGCCATTAGAACTGCCTCTACCTACAAAAATAGTAAACCAAAAGCAGTACCGCATCCCTGGAGGGGTTGCAGAGATTACTGGCACCATCAAGGACTTGAAGGATGCAGGGGTGGTGATTGCCACCACATTCCCATTTAATTCATCTATTTGGCCTTTGCAAAAAACAAGTGGATCTTGGAGAATGACAGTAGATTATCGTCAGCTTAATCAAGTGGTGACTCCAGTTGCAGCTGCTGTTCCTGATGTGATTTCATTGCTTGAGCAAATTAGTACATCTCCTGGTACTTGGTATGCAGCTGTTGATCTGGCCAATGCTTTTTTCTCAATACCAATTTCAAAGGACCATCAGAAGCAGTTTGCCTTCAGCTGGCAAGGCCAACAGTATACTTTCACAGTGCTTCTTCAGGAGTATCAACTCCCTAGCCATATGTCATAATTTAGTCCGTAGGGATCTTGATCACCTTTCCCTTCCACAAGACATCACACTGGTCCATTATATTGATGACATTACGCTAATAGGACCTAGTAAGGAAGAAGTATCGATGACTCTAGACTTCTTGGTGAGACATATACGTGCTAGAGGTTGGGAAATTAACCCAACAAAAATTCAGGTACCTTCCACCTCAGTGAAATTTCTAGGGGTCCAATGGTGTGGGGCATGTCGAGATATTCCTACTAAAGTGAAGGATAAGTATTGTATCTCTCTTCTTCCACAACTAAAAAGGAGGCACAACGTCTGGTGGGCCTCTTTGGATTTTGGAGGCAACATATCCTTCATTTGGATGTGTTGCTGCAGCCTATTTATCAAGTGACTTGGAAAGCTACTAGTTTTGAGTTGGGCCCAGAGCAACAGAAGGCCCTGCAACAGGTTCAGGCTGCCGTGCAGGCTGCTCTGCCACTTGGGCCATATGATCCAGCTGATCAATGGTGCTTGAAGTGTCTATAGTAGATAGAGATGCTGTTTGGAGTCTTTGGCAGGTCCCTATTGGTAAATCTCAATGTAGACCTTTGGGATTTTGGAGCAAAGCTCTCTATCCTCTTCAGATAATGACTCTCCTTTTGAGAAACAGCTTTTAGCTCCAACTTAAGTAGAGACTGAATGCCTAACCATGGGCCACCAAGTCATCATGAGGCCTGAGCTGCCCATCATAAACTCGGTGTTGTCTGACCCACAGAGTCATAAAGTTGGATGTGCATGGCAGCACTCCATCATTAAATGGAAGTGGTATATCAGAGATCAGGCTTGAGCAGGATCTGAAGGCACAAGTAAGTTGCATGAGGAAGTGGCCTAAATGCTTATGGTCTCCATTCCAGTCATATTATTTTCCCTCTCCCACTCTGCACCTGTGGCCTCATGGGGAGTTCCTTATGATCAGTTGACTGAGGAAGAGAAAACTCATGCCTGGTTTACAGATGGTTCTGTGTGATATGCAGGCATCACTCGAAAGTGGACAACAATGGCACTGTAGCCCCTTTCTGGGACCTCCTTGAAGGACAGTGGTGGAGGGAAATACTCCCAATGGGCAAAACTTTGAGCTGCGCATATGGCTGTTCACTTTGCATGGAACAAGAAATGGCCAGATGTGCGATTATCTCCGAATTCATGGGCTTTGGCTAATGGCTTGGCTGCATGCTCTGGGACTTGGAAGGCACGTGATTGGAAAATTGGTGACAGGGATGTGGGGAAGAGGTATGTGGATAGATCTCTCTGACTGGGCCAAAGGAGTGAAGATATTTGTGTTTCATGTGAATGCCCACCAAAAGGTGACCCCAGCGGAGGAAGACTAACAGTCAGGTGGATAGGATGACATGTTCAGTGGAAACCAGCCATCCTTTTTCCTCACCTACTCCTGTCATTGCTCAGTGGGCTCATGAACAGTGTGGCCATGGTGGCAGGGATGGAAGTTATGCATGGGCTCAGCAACATGAACTCCCACTTACCAAGGCTGATTTGGCTACTGCCACTGCTGAGTGCTCACTCTGCCAGCAGCAGAGACCAACACTGAGTCCGTGATATGGAACCATTCCTTAGGGTGATCAGCCAGCAACGTGGTGGCAGGTTGATTACATTGGAACACTTTCATCCTGGAAAGGACAGAGTTTTTATCTTACTGGAATAGATACTTACTCTGGATATGGATTCACCTTCCCTGCACACAATGCTTTTGCTAAAACTATCATCCATGGATTTACAGAATGCTTTATCCACTGTCTTGATATGCCACACAGCATTGCTTCAGATCAAGGGACTCACTTCACAGCAAATGAAGTGCACCAATAGGGCTATGCTCATGGAATTCACTGGTCTTACCATGTTTCCCATCATCCTGAAGCAGCTGGCTTGATAGAACAATGGAATGGCCTACTGAAAACACAATTATTGTGCCAGCTAGGTGGCAATACCTTGAAGGGTTGGGGCATTTTTGTCCAGGAGGCTGTATATGCTCTAAACCAGCATCCACTTATGCTGTTTCTCCAATAGCCAGGATTCACGGGTCCAGGAACCAAGGGGTGGAAACGGGAGTGGTACCACTCACTATTACCCCTAGTGACCCACTCAAAAAATTTTTGCTTCCTGTGCCTGCTACCCTATGCTCTGTGCGTCTGGAGTTCTTAGTCCCAAAGGGAGGAACACTCCCATCTGGAGACAAAATACTGATTGCATTGAATTGGAAATTAAAAATGCCCCCCGACCATTTTGGCTTCCTCATGCCCCTAGATCAACACACTATGAAGGGCATTACTGTACTGTCTGGTGTGATAGATCCTGATTACCAAGGGGAAATTGGATTGACATTACATAATAGAGGTAAAGAAGAATATGTCTGGAATACAGGAGATTCTTTAGAATATCTCTTAGAACTACCATGCCCTGTGATTAAAGTCAATGGAGAATTACAGCAACTCAATTTTGAAATGTCTACTAATGGCCCAGACCCTTCAGAAATGAAGGTTTGGGTCACTGCACCAGGCAAAGAACCATGACCAGCTAAGGTGCTTGCTGAGGGCAAAGGAAATACAGAATGGGTGGTGGAAGAAGGTAGTTCTGAATATCAGCTATGACCACATGATCAGTTGTAGAAACAAGGACTGTGATTGTTATATTTCTTCATTGCATATGTGCATCAAATATTTTTATTTCCTTTTGTTACAAACTATGAAATGTAAATAAGGTTAATGTGTTTCGGTTGTACGAGTGTTAGCATGTCATGTTAGGTACAACTATGACTTTATTATTGTCCTTATTTTGAGTGCATATATGGTTAAGAAGACGTGTACAACTGCCAAGTTGACAAGGGGTGGACTGTGATAGTTGGAGCTGTGTGTCAAGTTGGCTGGACCACAATTCTGTGTGGTTTAAGCAATTGTGATGTGGGTTGTTCCAATGATGGGATCAGATGTGCATATTTTGAGCAGCCAATCCGTTGGAAGGGAGTTTCCCTAGCGGTGTGGCCTACTTCCTGGGAAAAGAGACACTCTTGTGGATCGGGATTCTTTTGTGCTGCCTTCAACTGTCTGAGCGAACAGTCCACCATTTGGCCTGGAGATTTGGATTCATCATTTGTTGGTGTCAATAGCCAGTAAACTGCCTTCCAGCCTTGAGCTCCTCAGCTCCAGCTTGTCATTTGATCCAAGATATTTGGACTTGCCAGCTTCTGTAAGTGTGTGAGCCGTTTTCCTGAAGTAAATTTCTCTTTCTCTCTCTCTATAAGCTGTACTGGTTTTGTTTCTCTGGAGAACCCAGTCTAACACAAGGGGTTTTCACCAGAATAAATGGTTTACCCAAGCTATGGCTTTTCTTTTCATTCTCTTAAGAGTGTAATTTAAGGAGCTGACATTTTCCATTTTGATGAAGTTCATTTTGTCATTTTTAATAAAGATGCCATTTATTAATTAGTCTCAGAAAGTTCATTTTTGTTCCTAGTTTTATGGGAAGTTTTTAAAATTAGCATTGGATGTTAGATTTTGTCAAAAGCTTTTTCTGTATCTATGAGGTGAACCTGTGTATTTCTCTTTTTTACTTAATGTGGTGAATTACACTGCATTTTTTTTTTCAAGTACAAGTATCTCCTGCTTTTTGAAAGTTCACTTGATGCCACTTCATTTTTGCGAAGGACCTACATTATTACCTGTTTTTGCTAACCAGAAAACACTTTTTGCTTTTATGAAAAACATAACTAGTGTTCAGCTCTTGTTTTACAGAGAGCTGTTAAATAGGCATCTTGCCTTTATAGAGGCAGTCTGCCTGCAAGAGTAGGGGGGTTACCAAGTTCCTTTGTCGGGAACTACACTCATCAGCTCAACATGAAGCTGCCATAGCTTTGAACTGAGTCTGTGAATACTATATGCTATTGTTACATTAGGTTTTATGTGTTATTTGGTAGGTTATTTTTTGTGTCTGGAAATGCTGAAAAATTTTGCCATATAAGTTAAAGATGATTGTGTCTCTGCTTCACACCCTTTCGGCTTACAAAATGCTTCATAGGAGCACTTCACTTTCAGATAGCTGGGGAGACCTGTATATGCTATTAACATTTTTTTATTATGGAAAATTTTAGACAGACAAAAGCAAATGAGCCATGATGTATACCTGTCTCTGAGCTTCAGCTTTCATTTATCCTCCTCTAACATCTGTACTTTCTTGGGAGGGGTTGACGAGGCAGCTGGAGTACTTTAAAGAAATCCCAGGTGTCATTTTATTTTCTCTATAAAGGTTTCACTAAATATATACTTGAAGTGAGCTACTGTTAGCAGGACATCTACAGTTATGACAAGGTAGGGTAATTTATGAAAGCTTGCATGGTTAAATTTTTTTGTTCACCTTGGCCAGTTTGACTGTAATAGAGCACTAGAGCACATCTGTATAATTGCTAAGTAGACTTTACTCAGTCATATTGGCTCCCAGATTAAAACAAGCAATGTCTTGGTTATTTTTGTCATGTTAAGCTCATTTCACCCTTTTGGGCCAGCTTTAATGGTAACAAAAGAATATTGGTAACCAAAAATTGAATTTTATATTTTAATTCATTTATTATATCATTTAGAGGATTATATAACTATTTTTATTTTAATTTTGCTGTGTCTGTAGTGAGCCAGAATGATCCCTGAATTATGGAAATCTAGGCCTAGAGGACAGATTAAATACTCATCCTTCTTATTTTAAGCACGAGATGGTGTGGGCCTGAGGATTCATAGATAAAGGTAGCATGGGGGTAGAGGCTAGATTACAATTCAGATTTTAATATTTTCTTAGGTATCATCTAATATAGCTGCAATATACTTTCTGCAAAAGGGAGATAAGGAACATTTCTGGATTTTGCTTGTTTAAATTACCATTTATTGTCATACTATGTGTTGGGCATTGTGCTACAAGCAGCTTACTTACAGTGTTTCCGTGTGATTTAGGTAATCTTGCAAATGTATAAAAGTGGTACCTGATGAGGTTTATCTAACAGTTAAGTAGTTTGGTAAAGTCTTTTAGCATTAATGCGTTAATGTGTTGTGGCATTCATATGTCTTCCAATTTTGGCTTCCCCATAATATCACTTATTTAGGTCATTCAATTTCCTAAAGATTCAGAGGATATAAAAGCAGTAGAAAGCATGCTCTATTTAAGTATTTGGAAGTAGAATAATTTTTTTGTCCTAAGTAGCGCCTGTCTGTCATGGGAATGTTGGAAGCAAATGATTCTCTTTTCCTTGTGTTTTAAGTCTCTTATGTAAAAGGGGGGAGCTCTGGTAGTATAGTGGCTAAGGCACTTGACTGCTAACCAGAGGCTGGCGGTTCAAACCCACCAGCCACTCCTCAGAAGGAAGATGGGGCAATCTACTTCCGAAGTGATACTGCCTCGGAAACCCAGGGAGGAGTCGCTATGAGTCGGGTCCGATTCAACGGCAAAACAATATGTAAGAGGGAGCTCTTGTTGAGGGAGTCAGTGGTTGAGAATATCTATGTGGTCTGATGTTTCTGATCCTGTCGTTAGCTAATTATCTATGATGGTGGGATGTCTATGGTCTGAATATTTCCAAACTATTACTGTTGAGATCTGAATTTATGTTTAAAATCAGATTTGATGTAGATCATTTTTGTATCAAATTATCAAATTAGTTTTATTAACTAATTATCAATTTATCAAATTAGTTTTATTAACTAATTGTCAAATTAGTTTTATTAACTAGTTATCAAATTAGTGTCTGGTAGGAATAATTAATTTGTCACTACTTTATTTATTGGCAATTGCTGGTAACTAGAACCTAGGTTAGCTTACATTTTAGTTTTGAATTACCTGTGGAAAAAAAGATTAATAAGTAATTGGCTAATAAGTAACTGGGTTAATAAGACTGTAAGGAAAATGTCCACTTACCGAAGGGAACAAACAGCACATTTATGAAGGGAACAAACAGCACATTTTTAATGGATGGGAGTCCACACCCACAAGTGCTTTGATATGCTGCATTCTTCTCTGGCTACCAAGTACTGCTTAGAAAGCCTGGTCTTGGTAACTGATTTGAAAGAACACATCATGACACTGCCTTTTTTATTTACACGTATACTTTAAGGATTTTTTTTTTAAAATACTTGTAGAGTATATTTTAGCAAGTCATTCTTGAGTTAAATTCAATTGTGAGATTAAACGTGCCACAGGACAATTTTGCACTTAATGATAAAGATAATTTGTAAGAAATTGGTAAACTTCTAATGCTTATATTTGAAAAAAATATTTCTGAGACATATTAAATTACAGTGTACTCATGGAAACTTTACATGCATGTGGCTTGAGGCCACATTAAAAGGACTAGGTTGTCTTATCCTTCAAATATGTGTTATTTGTCTTTTTCTACTTATTTCACTCTCTCCACCACCACCATTAGATGCCTACTTAAATCACTAGACCAGAGGTCAAAAACATTTTCTTGAAAGAATCAAATAATTTTAGGTTTTGCAGGCCACAGGGTTTCTGTTGCAACTACTCAGCTCTGCCATTGTAGGGTAAAAAGAGCCATAGACAATACATAAATGTAAGTCCTTGAGGTCTATAATGTATTGATTCTTTATCCATAGCATAGTCCCTAGCACACAGTAGACCTTCAAGCCATATTTGCTGAAATGAATCTTGATTTTCTGGCTGAGATAAATTAAGCCATAAACCTAATTTGAGGTTAAATAATGAATATTTTATTCTTTAATTGAACTTTTTACATTGTAAACTTTCAGACCTACACAAACATTGTAGATATTTATAGTAAACGCCCCAAAACTCTTTACCTACTTCATTAACATTTTGCAGTTTGCTGTATTTTTTGCTTTGTAGTTATACATAGATGCACATACACAGATAGCAACCCCTCCTTGGGTTTCTTTGGTGGTATCACTACAGAAGTAGATTGCCTAATCTCCCTTCTGAGGAGTGGTCGGTTGAGCGGTGGAAACTGTGGGAACCGCAGTCAAAATGTCTTAGGCAGTATGCCACCAGATCTCCTACATACACAGATAAGGTGTAGTTATTCTTAATCATAGTTTCCTTTTTTTTTTTTAACTGTTTGAGAATAAGTTGTAGAGATTGTGATGTTTAGCCTGTGTCTTCTAAGAACCAGGATATTCCTCTTACATAGTCATAAAAATCAAATTCAGAAAATTTAACATTGATACAATTCTATTATATAATAGAACCAAAACCAAACCCAGTATTGTAGAGTTGATTCTGACTCATAGAGAGGAGTAGAGCTGCCCACCCCCCCATAGAGTTTCCAAGGCTGTAAATCTTTATAGAAGCAGACCACCACATCTTCCTCCTGCAAGGTGGCTGGTGGATTTGAACCACCGACCTTTCAGTTAGCAGCCAGAACTCTTAACTGCTGTGCCACCGAAGTTCCTTCCGTTATATAGAGGGAATGTTACCACTTGTCAAGTTATATCCTTTATGTGGTCATTTGCCATCAAGTTGATTGTGATTCATGGTGACCCTATGGATGTCAGAGTAGAACTAAGCTTTATAGGGTTTTCATTGGCTGGTTTTTGGGAAGTAAATCACCAGACCATTCTTCTAAGGTGCCACTAGGTGGACTCAAACCTCCAGCCTTTTGGTTCACAGCCTAGCTCATTAACTATTTGCACCACCCAGGCAGTGTCCTTTATAGTATCTGTTTTTTGCCAGTCCAGGTTCATGCATTGTGTGTAGACTAACTCAAAGTCTCTTTTAATTTGAAACAGTTTCTTAGTCTTTATCTTTCATGATAGGAGCTCTGGTAGCGTAGTGCCTAAGGCATTTGACTGCTAACCAGAAGGCTGATGGTTCAAATGCACCAGCCACCCCTCAGAAGGAAGATTGGGCAATCTACTTCTGTAGTGATACCACCTCGGAAATCCAAGGAGGGGTCGCTATGAGTTGGGTCCGACTCAATGGCATATAACAACAATAACAACATCTTTCATGATATAAGGTCCCTGGGTGGCACAAATTGTGCTTGCCTACTAACCTTTTATACCCACCCAGCAGCACCAGCAAAGAAAGGACTGGTGATCTACTTCCTTAACAATTACAGCCAAGAAAATCCTGTGCAGCGGTTTTACTCTTGTAACACATGGGATTGCCATGAGTTGAGGCTAATGGGTATCTTTTATGATACTTACATTTTTGAAGAGTCGATTTGAGTTTACCTGTTTCTCATTATCTTTCATTTTCTAATATGTAAGGAATTGGGAAACAGAAGAGAAAATTTGACAAGCTTATTGTGGCCTAAAAGGAGCTCTGCTGGTGTAGTGGGTAAGACATTTAGCTGTTGACTAGGTCAGCGGTTCAAACCTACCAGCTGCTCCATGGGAGAAAGATGGGGCAGGCTACTTCTCTTAAGATTTACAGCCTCAGAAACCCGATGTATGTCACTGAGTCAGAATCAACTTGATGGCAATGAGTTTGGAGTTTGGTTTAAAGATAGCCTTGGGAACCCAATGGGGGGGGGTCATTAGGAGTTGGAATCAACTCAGTGACAGTGGGTTGGTTTTGGTTTATTGTGGCAGTATCAAGGGAAAAATGGAAGAAAACAGACTATCACTTTTTTTCTGTTTCATAAGATATTATTAGAGGTTATGTGGGGAATCAGAAGTGTTTTCATCCAAGTTTGAGTTGGGTTATACAAATTAAAAATTCATTTTGCTGTAGTACTTCTCAAAAGCATTAGTATGGTAATGAACCCAGAGACTTCATTGTGAATATGTTAAAGTAGGATAAAGTATGTTAAAGAGACCTTATCCCCTCTAGTATCTCTGTGGACTTTCTTTTCATTAACAAATACTAATGAATGTGCCTCCTTTATGAGATAAATGGGGATGTTTTATAAGTAATAAGAAGCAAAACAGCCTTTGTCTTGAGGGAATGAATGGTTGTGGGGGAAACCTAAAAAAAAAAATGGAAAAAACTGGCATACCCCCCAAAACACTGCAGTTGTTGGCAGAGTATAAATCAGGTGCCTTAAGACTACTGGTGAGTCAAAGGAGTAAGAGCTTGTAATGAAAAAGATTAGGGAATGTTTACTGGCTGGTATTTGTAATAGGTAAATTTAAACAGACAGGATAGAGAGAACGGAAATGGGCAGATGGAACCACATAAGACAGGAAAGTAGTGGGTCATATTGCAGAAAATGGACTCCACATGGGCTATGCACACGAGAGGAGCATACAGTAAACATAGGTTGGGTCCAGATCCTAGAGGCCCTTGAATGACAGCTTGAGGAAGTTTTATCTTAATTCAGACTGTCTTGGGAAGTTGTTTTGGGGGTGGTGCTGACATGTAAACTGAATTAGAATAAGGAGAAACTGGAGTTAGATGGATTAACAGACAGTTATGATGGTCTAGGACAGGAGTCTTCAAACTTTATTACTGCATAGCTCCTAAAATAATTTTAAAAAACTGTATTTTTTCATTTTGAAGTTTAAAATTGACATTTTAAAGTTTCTCCATAAAATTTCATCATATTTGCAGAGGATATATCATATCCAATGTATTGTAAATATTGATACTTTAAAAATAAAATTGTTGCATCCCTTTTAAATATGGAACCTAAATACCGTAGTACTTTGATACCCACTATCATTTATTTTGAAATATTCACGAATAAACTCTTTAAGTTGAGAATTTTACATTGTTCCTTTTTCTTTTTGCTCTCTTATTATTTCCCACACACAATTTTACCTTTTTTATGTTTGATGGCGCTGTGGTTAAAGCATTGAACTGCCAACCAGAAAGTCAGCAGTTCATTCCCACCAGCTGCATCATGGGAGAAAGATGAGGCAACCCGCTTCTGTAAAGATTTATAACCTTGGAAACCCTACAGGGCATTTCTACTTTGTTCTATAGGGTTGCTATGAGTCAGAATCAACTGGATGTCATTGGGTTTGGTTTTGGAAGTTTTGATTGCTAATTACAATTCTTTGCATTAAAAATGCATATAAATAGAAATTTTAAATTTTAATTTCATGTGTCCATAAAACTATTAGAAAGAAAAATTTTTTTTATTAGTTTTCCACTGCAATTATTGCTACTCATTTGATCAACCAGGTTATATTACAATTTTGGGTGAATACTTACTAAAAATATTATTTAAAAGGAATCTCAGTGAAATGGATTTAGCTTTTTTTTTTTTTTCCTAAAGTAACTTGTGTATTCATGGATGAACATAACGTTGCTAGAATGAGACTATATTTACCCTCAATTTCTGCTTTTCATTTTAAGCTATTAACCAAACCCAACCCATAGCCATCAAGTTGATTCGGACTCATAGTGACCATATAGGACAGAGTAGAACTGTCCAATAGGGTTTACACTGCTGTGAATCTTCAGAGAAGCAGACTTCCACATCTTTTCTCCCATGTAGCTCCTGGTAGATTGAAACCACTGACCTTTTAGTTAGCAGCGGAGCGCTTAACCACTGTGCCACCTGGGCACCTTTTCAAGGTCATATAGGTACTAAGAATTTGAACCTTAAAGCAGTTTGATTCCAGTCTATAGTCTTAATTATTAAGCAGTAGAGCTATATGCACTAAGAAATTTTGTTCACATAAATAAGTCAGCGGCGATGGAAAGGGTTTTGATAGCATTGCCACTCATTTTCTTGAACTCCTTCCAAGTTACGTACCAAAAATTCAAAAATTATGTTTAATGCACTATCAACCTTTTTAAGGAGCTCTGGTGTCTCCACACACCCACCCACACATACACACACACACACACCTGCTAATCAAAAGGTTGGCAGTTTGAACCTACCAGCCGCTCTGTGGGAGATGAGGCAGTCTGCTTCCATAAAGATGTACAGTTGTACATAGGGTCCTATAGTGACCTATAGGGTCACTGTGAGTTATAATCAACTCAGTGGTAGCGGGTGGATTTTATCAGTCTTTTTATGAAAGCACAGTTTTGGAAACCACCTGACTTGTAAAAAGTATATTACTGTCTACTACCTGACTTGTAAAAGTGTGTACTGTCTTTAGAGAGTCCATCTCTTAACACTTTCATCAGTATTTCAAAGGACCCTTCTTTTTGACACTGAAGGTTTTTCATACCCTGGGGCAATGCATCCTTGTATCTTTGAAATAGTTTAGAAATAGGCATTTTTGTCAAATGGGAGAAAGGAGATTGTAAAAGGAATAGCCTTAGATCTACACCACAAGAATATTCTTTTTATTGTGTACTCGTGGAAGTTGGAGTGTAGAAAATCCCTTAAAGTTAGCCAACCTGATTTATACCATAGAAAATCTTGAAATCTTTCTCAGGGTTCAAATGTCCTAATTTACCTCTGAATTAGAATATTGAGAACTGAAAGAAGGGAATAGAATACTTTATAAAAGTAGAATTTGTAGTTCTTAGAGTCCACCCAGAGTCTAGGAACTTAAAAGGCCTGGTTATGTACTCCTGATAAATCAGCCATTGGAAGTCCTGTCGAGCAAAGTTCTGTGATATACATGAGATTGGTAAGAGTCACGATCTTCTAGAAGGCACCTGTTGTTTTTGTTTTTAAGAAATGGAGGCAAGAAAGATAGGGTTAAAACAAATTCAAGACCTCATGTTTGGTAAATCAAGATGACTGGGGAGGATGATGGTAATTGGAAAGTCATGAGGAAGAGTTAATTTATGATTAGTTTGGATAGTTAAATTTTCAGAACAAGTATCACATTGAGGTGGAGATTCCATAAGGAAAACAAAACTCAGGAAAACTTGGCAGTTGCTTCTGTAAAGATTATGGACAAGTAAACACAACAACAACAACAACAACAAACCCTGTGGGGCAGTTCTCCTCATTGACAGGGAGTCACTCTGAGTTGGGATCTGTTCAGTGGTACACAACAGTGTCTTCAAATATTTTCTATGTTCCTCTCCTTTGGGGATTCCAATTGCATGCATATATTATTAGGATGCCTGAAATCTTCCTACATTTAATTGATGCTCTTGTTTTTCTTTTCAGTACAGTTGATCCTCATTATTTGTGGATTCTGTGTTTGTGAACTCACATGCATGCTAAAATTTATGGCCTCAAAATCAATACTTGCAGCACTTTGTGGTCATTTGTAGACATATTCATGCTCACAGTGGCAAAACACTTGTGTTGCTTGACACGCTTGTTTCCATCTAAGGTCAAACAAGATTGGTTTGGTATTTGCTAATTCATTGTACACAGCTACTCATGGAACATTACTACTAGGCATAACAAGAATTGACTCTTTTTTCTCTCTATTTCTAATAGAATACTTTTGTCTTGAAGACCATGAATCTTTTCTTGTAGTGTCTAATCTGCTATTGATCCCATCCAGTGTATTTTTCATCTCAGTCATTGTTTTTCTCACCTCTAGAAGTTCAGTTTGTGTCCACACCACACCATGTATCTTCTTAACATTCATGTGCTCTTCTTTTTTGAACATATAGAATATTGCTGTAATAACTGTTTACAATGTTCTTATGTACTATAGGCAAGCCCTGGGTTACGAATGTCTGATTTACAGACATCTCCTACTTGCCCTTTAATGCAGGGCTTTAAACCAGTTCTGTCGTGGCCTGAAGCCATGGCAGGAACAGACTGAAAAGTTTTGCAATTTGGTTGATTCGTCACAGTACCCAGAACAAGAATAATTACAGGTCATAGCCCTGTAATGGGAGTTCTGGTGGCATAGTGCCTAAGACATTTGACTGCTAACCAGAAGGCTGATGGTTCAAACCCACCCACACCTTGGAAGGATGATTGGGCACTCTGTCTCCATAGTGAATGTTGTTGTTGTTATGTGCCCTCAAGTCAGAGCCGACTCATAGCGATCCCTCCTTGGATTTTCTAGGCAGTATCACTACGGAAGTAGATTGCCCCATCTTCCTTCTGAAGAGTGGCTGGTGGGTTTGAACTGCCAGCCTTCTGGTTAGCAGTCAACTGCCTTAGGCACTGTGCTACCAGAGCTCCTCCATAGTGAGTTGTTGTTGTTGTTGTTGTTGTTTGCCATCGAGTCGGCCCCGACTCATAGCAACACCTCCTTGGGTTTCCGAGGCAGTATCACTACGGAAGTAGGAATGCCCAACCTTCCTTCCGAGGAGTGGCTGCCATAGTGAGTACCGCCTTGTAAATCCATGGAGGCGTTGCTATGAGTCAGATCTGAGTTAACAGCAGTGAGGTTTCCTTTTTTTTTTTTTTTTGAGCCCTGTAATGGAAGACTTGGAAGAGACGTAGTGCCCTTTCAGGAGGCTGACATGAGATTGGATTATCATCAGGACTGGAGAGCCATGTGTGTTCGCAGTGGCACTGTTGACTACCATCTTTAAATGGCGCATCATCTTTGAAGTCCTGCTTTAATGTTACATAAATTTGCCCTCAGTTTGAAACTTCTGCCCACAGATTAAGGAGCTCTGGTGGCACAGTAGGTGTAAAGCGTTTCGCTGCTAACCAAAAGGTTGATGTTTCAAATGTACCAACTAATCCGTGAGATAAAGATGAGGCAAACTGCTTCCATAAAGATTTATAGCCTTGGAAACTCTGTGGGGCACTTCTGCTCGGTCCTATGGGGTCACTATTAATTGGGATTGAGTTGATGGCAGTGAGTTTAGTTTTGATTTAAAACGACTAAGCCAACTCCTACTTGCAATAAATTCTTTGTTACAGTCTCCTTCACTTGCTGTACATGCAGCTTTTAAATCACTGAAGAGACTTTGAGCCTTTTCTTGCCCTAAAGTAAGTGTAATAAGAACTGTATGCACCTGGTCTAACTGACTTACCAAAAAACATTTTTTTTTTTAACTTTTCATTGTGATTTGGGTGAAATTTTGTCAGAGCAGATTCATTTTACATTCAAAACTTCATACACATTTTGCTTTGTGACATTGGTTACAATCCCTACAATGTAATAATGCCCTTCCCACTTCCTACCTGTGGATACCCTTTCCCCGTGTCCTTCTTGCCTGTGTATTCCTGCCCCCTAGCTTGCTTTCTGGGCAAATGCTGTCCCTTTGATCTCCCATGGTTAATTGTTCTAAGGAGTGCACCTCCCTGGTGTAGACGGTCAGCTTTTGTAGGTCTGTCTCTTGTTTGGCAGACTTATTAATCCATGGTAGTGAGTCCAGTTCTAGGCTCAAAGGGTGACTAGGGGCCATACACTCGAAGGTTTCACCAGTCTCTATCCAACCAATAATCCTGGTCTTTTTTTTGTTTTGTTTTTTAAGTTTGTTCCTCATTTTTTCTCCTACTCTGTCCAGGATCTCCAGTTTTGATCCCTTTCCAGGTGATTGGCATTGGGAGCTGGGCGCTATATAGTTCTTTTGGTCTATATCATATAGCCTGAGGTTTTCATGGTCTGTTAGTCCTTTGGACTAATTGTTTCCATGTGTTTCTGATTTTTGGGGACCACAGGAGTGGCAAGATCCAGGTACAAGGCGGGAGGCAAGGCTAGGCCCCAGTGCCCTAGAGGCAGGAAAGGGAGGGAGCAGAGCAGAGTGGAGTGGCTAGGGACCATAGGACCATCAGGATCCAGGTAAGGGGTGGGAGGCATGCAGGCCCCAGCCCCCTAGGGCCAGGAGAGGGAGGAAGCGGCCGGGGACCACAAAGTGGCAGGTTCCAGGTAATTGGAGGGCGCAGAGGTTTCCAACAGCTAAGGGAAGCAAACTTATCTGTCAGTTTGTCATCCTGTGGGGCTTGTATGTTGCTGTGAGGTTTGAGGCTGTGCCACTGGTATTTCGGACGCCAGCAGAGTTGCACATGGTACACAGGTTTCAACGCAGCTTACAGACTAGGGCAGACTAGGAAGAAGGAAGAGAGCATTCACTTCTCAAAAAGTTGGCCAGGGAAAACCTTATGAATAGCAGACAAACCCTGTCTGATACATTACTGGGCAACTTTATGAATAGCTTGGAAACATTGTCTGACACAGTGCAGGAAGATGAGCCCCTTGGGTCTGAAGGCACTCAAAATAGGACTGGGAAAGAGCTGCCTCATCAGAGTAGAACCAACCTTAATCATATGGATAAAGTAAATCTTTTAGGACTTCCATGTGCTGACGTGGCATGTCTCAAATTGAGAAACAGTTGCAAACGTCCATTAATAATCAGAACATAGAATTATGAAGTATGAATCTAGGAAAATTGGAAGTTGTCAGGAATGAAATGGACCACATAAATATTGATATCCTAGGCATTAGTGAGCTGAAATGGACCGGTTTTGGGCATTTTGAATCAGACAACCATATGATTTACTATGCCAGGAATGACAAATTGAAGAGGAATAGCGTGGCATTCATCATCACAAAGGATGTTTCAAGATCTGTCCTGAAGTACAATGCTGTCAGTGATAAGCTAATACCCATACGTCTACAAGAAAGACCCCTTACTACTACTACTACTACTATTCAAATTTACATACCAACCACCAAAGCCAAAGATGAGGAAATTGAATATTTTTATCAACTTTTGCAGTCTGAAATTGACCAAACATGCAATCAAAATGTGTTAATTATCACTGTTGACTGGAATGCAAAAGTTGGAAACAAAGAAGAATCACCGGTAGTTGGAAAATTTGGCCTTAGTGACAGAAATAACGCTGGAGATCGCATGATAGAATTTTGCAAGACCAACGACTTAATCATTGCAAATACCTTTTTTCAACAACACAGATGGTGGCTATACATGTGGACTTCACCAGACAGAGTACACAGGTGTCAGATAGACTACATCTGTGGCAAGAGGGGATGGAAAAGCTCAATATCTTCAGCCATAACCAGGCCAGGAGCTGATTGTGGAACAGACCATCAACTGCTTATATGCAAGTTCATCTTGAAGTTAAAGGCAATTAAAACAAGTCCATGAGAGCCAAAATATGACCTTGAATGTATCCTTCCTGAATTTAGAGACCATCTAAAGAATAGATTTGATGCATTGAGCACCAGTGACTAAAAACCACAATTGTGGGATGACTTCAAGAGCATCATCCATGAAAAAAGCAAGAGGTCATTAAAAATATGAGAAAGAAAAGACCAAAATGGATGACAGAAGAGACTCTGAAAATTGCCCTTTAAGCGAAGAGTAGCTAAAGCAAATGGAAGAAATGACAAGATAAAAGAGCTGAACTGAAGATTTCGAAGAGCTGCTCAAGCAGACAAAGCCAATTATTATAATGAAATGTGTGAGGACCTGGAGTTAGAAAATGAAAAGGGAAAAAACATGCTTGGCATTTCTCAAGCTGAAAGAACTGGGGAAAAAATTTAAGCTTTGAGTTACAATATTGAAAGATTCTATGGGCAAAATACTGAATGATGCAGGAAGCATCAAAAGAAGATGGAAGGAATAAACAGAGTCACTGTACGAGAAAGAACTGGTCAATCTTCATCCATTTCAGGAGGTGGCATATGTTGAAGAACCAGTGGTATTAAAGGAAGAAGTTGAAGCTGCACTGAAAGAATTGTCAAAGAGAGACTTCCAGTAAGATGGAGGAATAGGCAGACAAGCGACACAGACCCTCTTCAACAAAGAAAAGAAAAACCAGTTGACATAGATATAGAAGATAATCCTGGAGCCCTGAGCTTTGACAAAAACTGTGCAGAAGTGGATTAGGCACCAACTAGTGGAAAACCTGAACAAAAACAGGACCTAAGAATAGGCTCTGTTTGCCAAGGTCAGCAGGGACATATGAGAGAGGATGACAACAGGAAAGGAGACAGGTGGTGAGTGTATAAATGATGTCAGTTAGCGAATAGAGGAGCACAGTACCCTGCTTGCATAGATAACATACAAACAAAACAAAAGAAACGAAGACTGTGGGCAAGTCACTCCAAAGTACAATCGTCAATTAAATATGAACACGAAAACATCACAATACCTCGGAGACAACAGAGCATCACAGTCCACACAAAGAAGCAAGATAAAGCAGGAGAAACAAGGGACCAGGATACAGACCCAAAACACATCCCTGAAGAAGATGCAGCATTGGAACTCCCTGATAAGGAATTCAGAAAAATTATATTTAGGTATCTTCTACAAATTGAGAGACAGATCAAGGAAAACACAGAGAAAACCCTAGAAAAATTTTGAAAGACAGTACAAGAACAAAATGACAAAATAAATGAAAAATTAGCAATGATACAAAATCACACAGAAATCTAGAAGATTAGTACTGAATTTTCAGAAATAAATGAAACATTGAATGGGCAAAGGAGCAGAATTGAATCAATAGAAGACAGAATTAGGGAGATTGAAGGCAAATACCTGACTACTTCTTTGGAAAGGGGATCAGTTAGAAAAAAGAGCAAAATAAAAAGAAGAAAGCCTAAGGTTCATGTGGGATACCATCAAAAGGAATAACCTATGTGTCACTGGAATTCCTGAACAGGAAGAGACCAATTACAGAGAAAATTGTTGAAGATTTGTTGGAAGAGAATTTCCCTGGTATAATGAAAGATGAGAATATGTCCATTCAGGAAGTCCAATGAACCATAAACAGGATAAACACCAAAAGAAAATCACCAAGACATATCACCATCAAACTTAACAAAAACAAAGACAAAGAAAGAATCATGAGAGCAGCATGGGTAAAACGAAAAGTTACCTACAAGGGGCAACCAATAAGACATGGTTTCTCGAGAGAAACCATGCAGGTGAGAAGAAAATGGGATGGTATATATAAAACACTGAAGAGAAAAATTCCAACCAAGAATTATATACCCAGCAAAATTGTCCCTCAAATATGATGGTGAAATTAGGACATTTCCATACAAGCAGAAATTAAGGGAATTTGTTAAAACCAGACCAACCTTACAAGAGATGCTAAAGGGTGTCCTTTGGACAGAAAAGCAACAACAGCCAACAACAACTGACCATTAACACACATGATGATATAACCCAGAAACCAACCCAGCTGTGGAAGTATCCAAAGTGAAAAAGCCTACAAGATTGTAAACAGGGAACCAGAGACATCAATTGTAAACAGGGAACCAGAGACATCAATTGACAAATGAGGACAGCTACAAACCAAAAAGAGGGAAAAAATTGTTACAGAACCTCTAGATGATAGGGAAGTCAAGACAATTATAAGATGGAGCAGACTGTTCTCAACTTGGAAAGAAAACTGTAAATCACAGGGTAACCTCAAAGAAAAATGATAAACCTTCACATCAGAAAAGAGGACCAGCATAAATATTCAGCAAATAGTAAAACAGTAGCAATGAAAGAAGTGATAATACAAATCATAAATAAAACGAGCTCAACCTAGAAAATTATATGGAACAAAGTAATCGATATCACGAAAAAAGCACATAACAAAAATGACAGCAACAAATTCATATTTGCTGATAATTACATATTTGGCAAGGAACTTACCTCTAAGATTTATAGCGGAAGAGTGGATGACCAAACTATGGTACATGCACATAGTGGAATGCTATGCAGCACTAAAGAAGAATGTAGAGTCCGCAAAGCACGCCATAATATTGATGAAGTTGGAGGACATTATGCTGAGTGAAATAAGTCAATCACAGAAGGACAGATATAGTATTAGTTTGTTGTTGTGGAGGGTCAAGGAAAGGTTTATATATGGAGGGAAACTTTGTTGGTTGCCAAGGGTGAGAGGGGAGGGTTGGGAACAGTGACAAAAAAAAAAAAGAGAGCATTGACCCATGTCACTTTAATTCTGTGTATTCCACTATACATAAATTATATTTCAATAAAATATATTAAAGAAGGAAAAGAAGAAGAATTGGTGAAGAACAAGGCTTCAGGAATTGACAGAATACTCATTGAGATGTTTCAACATATGGATGCCCCTCTGGGGTTATGCCAGGAGATTTGGAAGGCATCTACCTGGCCAACTGGCTGGAAGAGATCCATATTTGTACCCAGTCCAAAGAAAGGATCCCAAAGAATGTGGAAATTATCAAACAGTATCATTAATACCACACACAAGTAAAATCTTACTGAAGATAATTAAAAAGCGATTGCAGCAGTATAGTGACAGAGAACTTCCAAAAATGCAAGCTAGATTCAGAGGAGGATGTGGAACGAGGGATATCATTGCTGATGTCAGATGGATCTTGGCTGAAAGCAAAGAATAGCAGAAAGTTGTTTACTTGTATTTTATTGACTATGCCAAAGCATTTGATTATGTGGATCATAACAAATTGTGGATAACGTTGAGAAGAATGGGAATTCCAGAACACTAATTATACTCATGAAGAACCTATGCATAGACCAGGAGGCTGTCGTTCGAACAGAAAAAGGGAACATTGCATCGTTTAAAATCAAGAAGGGAGTGCGTCAGGGTTGTACCCTTTCACCATACTTACGCAATCTGCATGCTGAACAAATAATCCGAGAAGCTGGACTATATGAAGAAGAACGTGGCATCAGGATTGGAGGAAGAATCGTTAACAACCAGCGATATGCTGATGACAGAACTTTGCTTGTTGAAAGAGAGGATGACTTGAAGTAGTACTTACTGATGAAGATTGAAAAATACAGTCTGCAGTATGGATTACATCTCAATATAAAGAAAACAAAAGTCCTCACAACTGGACCTGTAAGCAGCAATACGATAAATGGAGAAAAGATTGAAATTGTCAAAGACTTCACATTGCTTTGTTCTACAGTCAGTGACAGTGGAAGCAGCAGGCAGGACATCAGATGACGTATAGCACTGGGCAAATTGGCTGCAGAGGACTCTTTCAAGTGCTGAAGAGCAAAGATGTCTCCTTGAGGACTAAGGTGCACCTGACACAAGCTATGGTATTTTCAGTCGCCTCATATGCATGTGAGAGCTGGACAGTGAATAAGGAGGACCAAAGAAGAGTTGATGCTTTTGAGCTCTATGGTGTTGGCGAAGAATGCTGTAAGTACCATAGACTGCTAAAAGAACTACAGGTCTGTCCTGGTGGAAGTGTAGTCAGAATGCTTCTTGGATGCGAGAATGGACAGACTTTGTCTCGCCTACTTTGGCCATGTTGTTAGAAGAGACCATTCCCTGGAGAAGGATATGCTTGGTAAGGTGGAGTGTCAATGAAAGAGGGGAAGGCCCTCAACAAGATATATTGACAAGTGGCTGTGGCAATGGCCTCAAGTATAGGAAAAATCATTTTGCTGGCTCGGGACCAGGCAGTGTTTCGTTCTGCTGTGCATTGGGTCGCTACGAGTCAAAGATGACTTGAGGGTACATAAAAACAACAACATAGGTACTGAAACAAGGCGGGCTTGTGCTTACTCACTGATCTGCACTGAACACTTTCCCTTGATACCCTCCCGAGAGGGACCGGGTCTCCGGGAGCTAGGTAAGCACGGGCGGGCTTGTGCTTAGTCCCTGGGAGCGAGGTAAGCACGGGCAGGCTTGTGCTTA
>NW_006922344.1:304581-331139 GCF_000298275.1 Orycteropus afer afer
CTGCTCTTGATGAGCAATAGTTGCATCTTAGATGGCCGCGTGCAAGTTTTTAAGACCCAAATCCCTACTCACCAAATGACTTATAAATTCTTAAAAACATGGATAGGAACAGGTATCTTTCATAATCCAGGGACTGCCTGTAATGTTTTTTTCTCAGTTTTGAGTGGTGTCTATTGATGAATTTTTCCCCTCATTATGATTTGTATTTTCCTGCTTTTTTGTGTACTAGTTCAAAACCAACCAGTTTAAACCCACCAGCCACTCCTCGGAAGGAAGGTTGGGCAATCCTACATCCGTAGTGATACTGCCTTGGAAACCCAAGGAGGGGTCGCTATGAGTCGGGGCCGACTCAACGGCACATAACAACAACAGTTAGTCATTATTTTATTAGTTGCTAGACATTATGATTTTTACCTTTTTGAGTCAGATATTTTACATTCCTTTAAATATACAGATTACTTGGTGACAGTTCTTTGTCTTTTAACAATATTTTACTGTGTTTTTGGTTTAAGTTCCCATTCAACAATTTCTACATGAATCGTTGTGTGACATTGGTTACATTCTTCATAATGGGTGTATATTCTCATTTTTCTGTTGACAATTTATTTCCTTCAAAATTTGCTTTTAGCATTGTTAGACAAAACCAGACAGCTTTTAGTGTAGGCTTGTTATTTTCCACTTCTGTGACAATACCTTTGTGAGTACTCTACCTGTTGTTCCATCTACTATTTTAGCCAGTAGGAACAAGAATATTTTCTGGTTTTTTGTGATAACTGGGGAGTAGTCTACCTCAGCCTCTCAGGTAGTTCTTTTCTCAGACTCAGGTAGTTTCTGCACAGTTATTTATTTAATACTTAGCTGAAGACTGAAGGCAAACCTTCTATAGATCTCCAAATCTTCCTCCGTGAAATCCTCTCTTGTTTGGTACTCTCCTGCAAATTCTAGCTGCCTTGGTCTCCCTGAATTCTGATTTTCTCTCTTTAATTCAGAGAGTCTAGTGGGTTTTCTAAGGAGCTCTGGTGGCATAGTGCCTAAAGTATTTGACTGCTAACCAGAAGGTTGACAGTTCAAACCCACCACCCACTCCATGGAAGGAATACTGGACTATACTTACGTAAAGATTTACCACCTGGGAGACCCATAGGAGATTGCTATGAGTCAGAATTTACTCGATGGCAGTGAGTTTGGTTTTTTGTTTAGTGGGTTTTCTGGAGGAGATCCCCTTGCACTGTGGTCTAAAAATTTTTTACAGGCAGTAAACTGGGGCAATAATTGCTCTCGCCTCATTTGTTTACCCTCTCTCAGGGGTGAGTGTCCTGTATAACTTCTTGTCCAGTGCTTGAGCAATATACTTTACATATTTTTATCTGTTTTTTCTTGTTGTTTGTTTAAGGTGTAAAGGTGAAATTTGGTCCTGTTACTTTTCTTCATCACAAATAGAAGTCCATGTTTAGGTGTTTTCAAACACGGAAGTTAATTTTTTTAGTAATTTTCTTAGTTATTCAATACAGTTATAACAGAAATACCGTAAGTTGCTTTAACAAACAAATACATTTTCTCACAGTATAGGAGGCCATATATCTGAATTTTGGTATGCCAGCTCTAGGGGTAAGTCCTTATCAACGTCTGTGAGCCTGATGTTCCTTGGGAATCTTCATGTGTTTTGCCATTAATCTTCCCCAACTTCTAAAAGGTTCTCAGCCAGCGACCTCAGGTCCAAAGAAATGCCTCACTCCATGCTCTTCATTCTTGGTAGTAGTCAGGTAATTCCGTCTCTACTCTCCTCTGTTTCCTTTTATCTCTTGTAAGATAAAAGCTTGACTCAAGATAAGCAGACAGTACTGGGAATCAAGGCCTAGCCATGTTGACACATATTTTGAGGGGACACAATTCAATCTCTGTGACATTCTACCATTTGTCCCCTCCCACCACAAAAAATTCATGTTCTTGCAAAATGTAAAACACATTTACTCTATCATATCATCCCTACCATCTTAAATATGAATGAGACTTTAGGCATATTCTGTCCTGTGGCAAAATTCCTCTTCATGTGTGAGCCTTTGAAATCTAGACCACATGTTTATCTGTTTCCAAAGTACAGTGGTGAAACAGGCACAAGGTAGATACTTCTGTTAAAAATGGGAGAGGAAAGAAGGGCTAATGGGCAACAAGCAAGATTTGAACAATTTATATTAGCTCTCAAGGCTTGAAAATAATGATCTGTTCTCTGAGACCATCTGGGCAGGAGCCCTGCCACTAGACTTTGGGTATTGGTTATACTTTCTGGGTTCTGGGTGGAGGCCCCTCAGTCTGGGTTCAGTTTCGCCTTTCAGCCTCACTGAGATAGCAGCTCTCCTCCTCTGGCTTTCGGTGACCCTATTTGTCTGGTCCATCTGAATAACAACTCCATCTCATTGGCCCTGGTAAGCCTAATTTTTCTGCCCCTTGAACATGGTGGCCCCGTCACCCTGACATATCTTAATAGCAGCGCTAAACTCTGGAATCAAGTTGGTGAAGTTGAAACTGTTTGAAACCTAGGAGGCTATGGCTCCACCCTCTGAGACCTAGGTAGCTCTGCTTCTCATACTTCTTCCAATAGTTTGCTGATCTTTCAGCTGACCCAACAATGTTTCTTTTCTTTTCTTGGAGGGCAACAGTGTAGCTCCTTTGGCCTGTTTCCTGATTGTAGAATTCCAAGAGGCAGACAACATTGTTTTCTTTTCTTTTTTCTCTGTCTCTTTCAATCTAAGCTCTTATGGGTTTTCCCCTGTGGTAGTTGGTTGGATCCATCAGTCACAAGCTTACTCTCTTTAATAAAAGTTTATGTAACCATGTATTTGATGAACAGTATAGGACACATGTCCTTAGTTTGCACAACAAAATTTTCCAAATCTTTTAAGTTCTGTTTCATTTTGCACTGTTCATTTTTAACATCTGGCTCCTCTTGCATTTTACTGTGAATAATGAGAAACCACGTGATCCCTTTAAGGCTTTGCTTAGAAATTTCCCTCAGGTACGTGACCAAGTTCATCCCTTATAAGTTCAACTACCCACCAAACATTTGAACATAATTTAGACATGTTCTTTTCCACTGCATAAATAGCATATCCCTTCTTCCATTGTCTAGTCATATGTTGATCATTTTTTTCTGTGTGATTTCAGTGAAAATTTATAAAGCAAATTCACTTTCCATACAGCAGTTCACATATACTTTGTCTCATGACATTGACCACAATTTACCCCAATGCAACAGCTCCCCTCCCACTTCCTCCAGATAGTTACCTCTTCCCTGTGTCCATCCCTCCATGCACTCCTCCCCACTGAGCTGTCTCCCTGTGCATAAACAGCCCTTCTTTCTCCCATGATTGATCTCTCCAAGGGGTGTAGCTACCTCAGGTAAATGTTCAGTTCATATGCCTGTCTTTTGTTTTGGCGGGAAGCCACAGGTGTGGTTTCAATTCCAGACCTGAAGGGCAGCTAGGGGCCATAGTCTTAGGGGTTCTGCCAGGCTCTATCAGACGAGCAAACCTGGTCACCCCTTTTTTTTTCCAAATGATTTTGAGTTTTCTTCCACATTGTTCTCCCTCTCTATTCAGGATCTCCTACATAGATCCCCCTCCGGTGGTTAACAATGGTAGCCGGGCACCATCTAATTCTTCTGGTCTCATAGTCCTATAGGCTGCAGATCACACGGTGTACCATTCACTGGGACTAATTGTTTCCATGAATCTTTAGTTTTCTTCATTCTTCTTTGCTCTGGATGAGGAGTGACCCATCATTGCATCTGGATGGCTGCTTGCAAGCTTTTAAGATCCCAATCGCTTGTCAAAGTAGGAGGTGGAACAATGTTTTTTGTAGTATGTTATGCCAGTTGAGCTTGGTGAAGTGTCTTATTCCTGTCTTTCACCCATTTTTTAATTGGATTATTTGTCTTTTTGTTATTGAGGTGTTGGAGTTTTCTATAAATTCTAGAGATAAGTCCCTTGTCAGATGTTGTTGTTGTTGTTATGTGCTGTCGAGTCAGTCCTGACTCATAGCGACCCCTCCTTGGGTTTCCGAGGCAGTATCACTACAGAAGTAGGATTGCCCAACCTTCCTTCCGAGGAGTGGCTGGTGGGTTTGAACCGCCAGCCTTCTGGTTAGCAGTCAAGTGCCTTAGCCACTATGCTACCAGAGCTCCCCCTTGTCAGATATGTCTTTGCCAAATATGTTTTGACAATCTGTAGGTTCTCTTTTGACTCTTCTGGAGAAGTCTTTGGAAGCACACAAAAAATTAATTTTTAGAAGGTCCCTTTCATCTAGTTTCTCTTCTGCTGTTTGTGCATTTTGGGTTATGCTTGATAGTCTATTTATGCCATATATTAGGGCCCCTAAATTTGCCCCTAGTTTTTCCTTGAGGAACTCTATAGTTTTAGGTTTCACATTTAAGTCTTTGATTCCTCTGGAGTTTGTTTTTGTGTATGGTGTGAGGTACAGGTCTTGTTTCATTTTTCTGCAAATGGATATCCAGTTTTGCCAGCACCATTTATTATACAAACATTCTCTTCCCCATTTAATGGATTTTGGCCCTCTGTCAGAGATCAGCTGACCACAGGTCGATGGATCTATTTCTGGGTTCTCAATTCTATTCCATTGGTCTGGGTGTCTGTCATTGTACCAATACCACGCAGTTTTGACTACTGTGGCTGTATAATAGGTTTTGAGACCCAGCAGTGTGAGACCTCCTTCGTTGTTCTTCAATGTTGTTGTTGTTGTTGTTATGTGCCGTTGAGTCGGACCGGACTCATTGCGACCCCTCCTTGGATTTCCAAGGCAGTATCACTACAGAAGTAGATTGCCCCATCTTCCTTCCGAGGAGTGGCTGGTAGGTTTGAACCACCAGTGTTCTGGTTAGCAGTCAAGTGCCTTAGGCATTATGCTACCAGAGCTCCTTTTTCTTCAGTGGTGCTGCTTTGCTTATCAGAGGTCTCTTTCCTTTCCATGTAAAGTTAGTGATTGTTTTTTCCATATCTTTAAAAAATGTTGATGGGATCTGGATTGGGATTGCTTTGAATGTAAAGAATTATTTGGGTAGAATTGACATTTTCACAATGTTCAATCTTCCTATCCACGAGCATGGTATGTTCTTCCATTTATATAGCTTTCTTATGGTTTCTTGAAGTAGTTTTTTGTAGTTTTCTTTGTACAGATCTTCTGTGTTCCTGGTAAGATTTATTCCCAAGTATTTTATTTTTTTTGGTAGCTATTGTAAGTGGTATTGATTTCCTTATTTTTTTTCCAGCAATCTCTTGGCTGGTGTAGAGGAAGCCACCTGATTTTGGGATGTTGATCTTATATCCTGCCATGATGCTAAATCTCTCAATTAGTTCCAGTAGATTTTTGATTGAGTCTCTTGGGTTTTCTAGGTATAAGATCATATCATCAGCAAATAGGGATAGTCTGACTTCTTCCTTACCAATTTGGATGCCTTTGATTTCCCTCTCTTGCCTTATGGCCCTGGCTAGGATTTCAAGTACAATGTTCAATAGAAGTGATGATAAGAGGGTATCCTTGTCTGGTTCCTGTTTACAAGAGGAATGGTTTCAGTCTCTCTCCATTGAGAATAATGTTGGCTGTTGGTTCCTATTTTGCTGACAGTTTCGATCAGGAATGTTTTGGATTTTATCAAATGCCTTTTCTGCATTAATTGATGTGATCATGTGATTCTTCTCCTTTGTTTTGTTTATGTAGTGGATGTCGTTGATTATTTTTCTAATGTTGAACCCTCCTTGCATACCTGATGTGAACTCCACTTGGTCATAATGAATGATTTTCTTGATATGTTATTGGAGTCTATTGGCTATGTTTATGTTGAAGATTTTTGCATCTATATCAACAAGGTTATGTTGTTGTTGTTGTTATGTGCCGTCAAGTCAGCCCCGACTCATAGCGACCCCTCCTTGGGTTTCCGAGGCAGTATCACTACGGAAGTAGGATTGCCCAACCTTCCTTCCAAGGAGTGGCTGATGGGTTTGAACCGCCAGCCTTCTGGTTAGCAGTCAAGTGCTTTAGCCACTATGCTACCAGAGCTCCTAACAAGGTTCTAGGTCTCTAGTTTCCCTTTTGAGTGATGTCTTTGCCTGGTTTTGGTATCAAGGTTATGCTTGTTTCATAAAATGAGTTAGGAAGGATTCCATCCTATTCTATGTTTTGGAATAGTTTGAGTAGGATTAGTGTCAGTTCTTCTCTGAATGTTTGGTGGATTTCTCCGGTGAAACCATCTGAGCCAGGACTTTTTTTGTTGGTGATTTTTTTATGACCTGTTCAATTTCTTTTATTATTTTTATCTTTATTATTTTCTTTCTTCTTGTGAGTGTAGGCTTTTCTTGCTGTTCTTTTTCTAATTGTTGGAGATAGTGGTTTAAAGTATTGATTTTGGCTCTTCTTTTTTGATGTGATGTGTGCATTTATTGCTATAAATTGGCCTCTGATCACTGCTTTTGCTGTGTCCCAAAGATTTTGGTATGTTGTGTTTTCTATCTCGTTTGATTCAAAGAATTTTAGGATTTCAATATTTATTTCTTCTCTTACCCAGTCTTTCTTAAGGAGGATGTTGTTCAGTTTCCATGTGTTTACTCTTTTTCCATTGAACTTCATGTTGTTGATTTCTAATTTGATAGTATTATGATCTGAGAAGATGCTTTGCAATATTTCAGTGTTTTTAAATTTATTAAGGCTTGTTTTATGGCCTTATATATGGTCTATCATGAAAAATGTTTCATGTGCACTGGTAAGGAATGTATATTGTGCTGTTGTTGGGTGAAGTGCTCTGTAGATGTCTATAAAGTCAGGTTGGTGGATTGTATTGGTTAGGTCTTCTGCATCTTTGTTGAGTTTCTTTCCAGTTGTTGTATCTTTCTTTGAAAGTGGTGTATTCAATTCTCCCACAATGACTGTGGAGGCATCTATTTGGCTTTTCAACTCTTTTAAAGTCTTATGTATCTTGGGGCTCTTTCACTGGGTACATAGATATTATGGTTATATCTTCTTGTTCAGTTGATCCTTTAATCATTGTATAATGTCCTTCCTTGTCTCATATGGTGGTTTTTGTCTTAAAGTCAGTTTGATCAGAAATTAATATTGTTACTCCTGCTCTATTACTTTTGCTATTTGCTTGATGTATCTTTTTCCAACCTTTGATTTTTAGTCTATGTTTGTCTTTATCTCTAAGGTGTGTCTCTTGTAGACAGCATATTGATGGGTTATGTTTTTTTATCCAGTCTGCAACTCTGTCTCTGGAGTGGTGAATTTAATCCATTAATATTCAGTGTAACTATCCACAAGTGTGGATTGGTTGCTGTTATTTTGTTATGTGTTTTTTTCTTGGTGTCCATGGTTTCTTTGTTCCATATTTTCTGTGCTGAGCTCATTGTGTTTATGAATCGTGTTACCATTTCCTTTGCTGTAGTTTTAGTATTTGCTGAATATTTGTACTTTTCCTCTTTTTTATTGTGATGTGAATGTTTATCATTTTTCTTTGAGGTTATCCTGTGATTTATAGTTTTCTCTCCTAGTTTAGAACAGTCCATTCTATCTTGCAACTCTCCTAACTAACTCATTATTTAGAAGTTCTGTAACTACACAGTATTTTCCCTCTTTGGTTTATGGTTCCTCACTTGCCAGTTGATGTCTCTGTTTCCCTGTTTACAATCTTGTAAGCTTATTTTACTTTGGATATATCCGTAGCTGTGGTTTCTGGGTTATGTCATCTTGTGTGTTAATGGTCAGTTGTTATTTGCTATTTTTGTTTCTCTGTTCAAAGGACTCCCTTTACTATCTCTTGTAAGGTTGATCTGGTGTTAACAAATTCCTTTAGTTTCTGCTTGTCTGGAAGTCTTCTAATTTCACCATCATATTTGAGGGACAGTTTAGCCAGGTTTATAATTCTTGGTTGAAAATTTTTCTCTTTCAGAGTTTTACATATACCGTCCTGTTGCTTTCTCGCTTCCATGATTTATGCTGAGAAAGCAGATCTTATTCTTATTGGTTGTCATTTGTAAGCAACTTTTTGTTTTACCCATGCTGCTTTCAGGATTCCTTCTTTGTTTTTGGTTTTGATTAGTTTAATGATACACGTTTTGGTGATTTTCTTTTTGGGGTCTATCCTGTTTGGGGTTCGTTGGACTTCCTGAATGTATATATTCTCATCTTTCGTCATATCAGGGAAGCTCTCTTCCAACAAATCTTGGTCAATTTTCATATTGGTTTTATTTTTCTCTTCCTGTTCTTCAATTCCAATGACACGTAAGTTATTCCTTTTGATGGTATCCCATATGAACCTTAGGCTTTCTTCATTTTGATTTGATCTTTTTTCTGATTGATCCCTTTCCAAAGAAGTATTCAGGTATTTGTCTTCAATCTCATTAATTCTGTCTTCCATTACATCCATTCTACTCCTTTGGCCTTTCAATGTATTATCTAATTCTGACAATTTAGTATTGATCTTCTGGATTTCTGTCTGTAGATTTAGAATCATTTCTAATTTTTCATTTATTTTGTCATTTTTTTCTTGTATTTTCTTCCAAAATTCTTCTAGGGATTTGTTTCTGTTTTCCTTGGTCTGTCTCTCAATCCTTTGAAGAGACCTAAATATAATTCTTTTGAATTCCTTATCAGAGAGTTCCAATGCTGTGTCTTCCTCAGGGATGTGTTCTGTGTCTGTCTCCTGCTCCCTTGTTTCTACCACTTAATCTTCTTTGTGTGGACTGTGATGGTCTTTTGTCTCTGATACATTGTGGCATTGTATTTAGTTCTCTGTTAACTGTTTGTGAAGAGCAGCCAAGGATGAGGCAGGCTCTTTTTTGGTGGTTGTTTATTGTTGGACCATTGGTAGAGAAGGAAGTGGTGGCTCTCACTCAGTAAGTGAAGCTGCAGGAGGTTTGGGTGTAGTTGTGTCATATGTGGACTGTTGCTGTCTTCCACTCAGTTAGAGGAAAATAAAAATTGAATAACCATCAGAAATGTAAAAGCAAATGGACAAAACACACTGTGTAAACACATGGGAACAGTAACCAAAAAAGAAAAAGAGGGGGGGAAATAAACTGCAATATCTGGGGAGAGGGCAATAAGAGAAAAAAGATAGAGGTGAATAATGAAGAAAAAAAGGGAAAAACGCAAAAAGGAAAACAAGGAATGGGATCAACCACGAGAAAGAAAAAAAATTATAACCAGGAACAGGAAAACGAAAAAAAGCTGAAACCTTGAACCTGGGAGGGGAAGAATAAAGAATAATAGTAAAAAGGACAAAAGTGATAGTAGTAATAATAGTAGTTTCAAAACAGACAAAAACAAACTAAAAAACAGAAAACAGAAAGAAAAAAATTGGGGCATGGTGAGGTGGGGCTACCCTGGCTTTGTCTGATCACAAAGACTGGAATGGAATTTCTGCCAGCCCAGCGGTTGGTGGGAGTGAGGGATGGCTGTGTCTCTGTTTACCAAGAGAGTGTGGGGTATAAGAGTAGTAAGGGGAGTGCCGCACCTTTCCAGTCATCCATGTCCAGAATGCTCTTGCAGTTCCTGGCAAGTGGAGCCTGTTGTTAAGTCCCTGGAGTCTGGGAGAACGCTGTTGCTTTAAACATCCATAATGATCCAACCACTTGTAAACATTCAAAATGGCTGCATCCTCCAGATAGGCAAAAAGCCATAGCTCAGTCCTCCTTCCTATCTGCTGCTTCCTCTTTTATCCACTAGCCACCAGAGCAGTCCTCTGTGCAGTCCCTGTCTAGCAGGGCTGATTTTTTAAGTTAATTCTTAGGTCCTCCCATCACTTGGCGGTATCCAAGCTGTCTGTGCCATCAGGATTTCTGCCAGACCTCAGCTTCGTATGTCTCCTTTTTTGGTGTTTTCATTCAAATTCTTCTGCTAGTTGGAGTTTAGTCCACTTCTGTATCCTTCCCTTCAAGGCTCAGGGGTCCAGGATTATCTTCTCTGTCTGTGTTAATTCGTTCCCCCTTTCTTTGTTGAAGAAGGTCTGTGCAGTCTTTCTGCCTATTACACTCTCTTACCTGAACCACCAATTATTTTCTTTTAAAGCCTCACCAGAGAGCACATTTAATGTTCACGTTTCTAGCAACATTCTTTTGCTTGGACCATATGTGCCAGTACCTTAAGATTAAAGAGGCTTTATCTCTAGGGCTCCTTACTTCTTAGTCCTCACCAGAATTATCTCTGACTTTCATAATTTTACCCACAGTCTCTTCAAAGCAATATAGGCTTTTGCTATTAAGCCCCTTAAAACTCTTCAGCCTCTAATCATTACCTAATGCTAAAACCACTTCTACATTGTAGGTATCTGTTAGAGGAGCATCTTACTCTTCTGGTACCAAATTTTATCCTAGTTATCAAGTGCTGCAAATTTGTTAACAATTTATCTTCTCACAGTTTAGGAGACTAGAATTGTGAATTCAGGACATCAGCTCTACAGGAATGTCCTTGTCTCCATTCAACTTTTGTGGGCCTAGTGTCCTTTGGAGATCTCCATGTGTCTTGCCATCAGTCTTCCCTGGGTCTAGGAGATTCTCAGCACAGGAGTGCTTGGCTCAAAAGATGGGTTCTATCCCCTGCCCTTCTTTGTTGGTAGTAGTGAGGTCACTCTTTGCTCACCTCTCTCTCCTTTTGTCTTTTATAGGGTGAAAGATATGACTCAAGACAGCCACACAATATCATGGACTAGCCAAGTTGACACACATTTTTGGGAGGCACATTTTAATCCATGACAGTAGATTAGTATAGCTAAATTAAAACTGTTTGTTGTGTTTGTTTTGTAGTCTCCTTTTAATGGCTTTTGGTTGAGTGTAAATATAGTTTCCTTAGTCTTACTCAGAGTAGTTCTATTAAGATGAGCCTATGTTATACAAATTTACTTTGCAATAGGCAATTTTAAATGCTATGAAAGCAATATATATAATTGGGAATTTGATCAGGAAATGATCAATCTTTTGTGTTACAAGCAGCATTTGGAAGAGTTTCTTGTGTATTATTTTTTTCTTGCAAGCAAAGAGCTGGCACAAAGATAAAAACACTTGTGAGTGATGAATAGATTTATTCATTTCACAAATATTTAAGTGCTTACTATGTTGCAGAAGATATTCTGGTGATAAAGCTTAGAATAAGGGAAAAATCCCTGCCCTTATGAAACCTCTATTCTGTGGTACAGACAAGTAATATAGATCAGATGGTGACAGGTGCTGTGGAGAAGAGTAAAGCAGTTAAGAGGGGTAGAATAAGAAGTGCCAGAAAATGAAAATGAGAAAGAAGTATCTTTGAAAGTTCTTGGGATTTGGGAAAGGCCCTGAAATCCTGCCAGTTAAAGAGCTTTTATTTAAGTCTGATCCATGTACCTTAGCTCTGTATTCCATCTTCATCATTTTTCCATCAGTCATGTTCTTTTGTTCATAGAGCTTGAATTTATTTTTATTTGTTGACTTTTTCTTTTCATTATATAAACATATTTCACATCTTTCTCTTTTAAACATTAGAAACAAACAAAAAGTCTCTTTGCCTTATATACAGTTGTAAATAATCTAATCTGTAATTTGTTATTTTACAGCCACAGTTCTGGGAAGCATATTTTGTACTCTTTGTTTTCACTTCCTTATATTTTTCATTACCTCTTTAATCACGCTACTTTGGCTTGTCTGCTTTCATACCACCGAGAATTGGCCTTGTTAAGTGCACTAAGTATACCCCAGTGTGTCACAGAAGTACCAAATTCAGTGAGCACCTTTCTGTTTTTGTTATTGACTCCTTTGGCAGTAGATGCTATTTAATCACATCTTCAGCTTCACTGCTTATTAATTCCTTTGAAACCATTACCTTCTGTTTAGTTTTTAGCCACTCTTTCTTGGTCTTCTCTTAGAGCTTGAATGGGTTTCTGTTGTTGTAGTTTGTTGTACATACCTTCCTTTACAGTTGTTTATTCAATAGAATATTATTTTTTTGAAGGCAGAGACTGTAGGGTTTTTGCTGTTGTTTCCCATATCCAGCCTAATACTTGTCACATAATGTACCTAATATTTTTCAGTTAAAATAAATACACTAATGGTTTTAGCTTTCCCATATTGAATCACTTTGTATTAGCTTTCTCTTCTACATTGCAGGATTGCGGTGATATATTGCATTGTATCACTGTTGGAATTTTTATTCATTTACAAGTTAGTAGTGTTTTGATTAAAAGTATAAGTTGTCAAGACTCTAATCACTCTGTTTCCCCCATACTCAGTTTCTGTAGCCTCTGACCCTTATGCTTTTAGGACCAGTAAAAAAATATCTATAGAAAAAGGAGAGGAAGTACCCTTCATGTTGACTTCTGGATTCCTTCTCTTGTGATTCTTTGTACCACTTCAGAAACATCAGGGACAGTTCTATTCATGCTGCGTCAGACAGGCAAGGGGTACTTTTTAGTTTCAAAGTGTTATAAGGAGTATTTCTGATGTCTCTGATAGTTGGTGTGGATGACTACAGCTCAGAGTCTGATGTGATTATTATACCTTCAGCCCTGGACTTTGTCTCACAAGATGAAATGTTGACGCCATTGGGAAGGTTGGACAAGTATGCTGCAAGTGAGAACATATTTAACAGGTATGTGCATATTCTTTTAATTACAGGGGAAGTGGAAGGATAGTTTTTATTACATGAATTTTGGTAGAGAAAAATAAAATTATCTAATTTAAAGAGGTATTATTAACATGTACAATCTGAGTCTCCAAGTTCTGTTAATAATCACAGGTATGGCCTGTTTTATACTTGCTTACTCTTTGATTCTAGTAGCACTTCCTTTACTTTTTGTTGGGGAGGTGAAAACAAAAACACCTGCTTTTTTTACATTTACATAATTTTGTGTTAATTCATTATTGCAGAGTCTATCATTCATTTAGCCTGTTATGTATGTGCCAGGTGGTGTTCCAGGGGATTAGAGCCTAATTCAGTATTTCTCCTGTTACGGCCCCCAGCCCACCTGTGTCAGACTTCTTTGGAAGTAAAAAATAAAAATCTTTACTCAAAATATTTGAGTATAGATGTATATAATTCATATTAGTGTATTTAAAAAAAAAGTAAAGATAACATTTTGTATAATGAAGAATGAATTATATTTCATTATGATGATAATTGAAGGGTACTGTTTAAAATGAGTGTTGATTGACCTTAGAAAAATTTGCCAAGTCAGGTAGAAAAAAGTATTTTGGTAAAAATTCAGTCTCATCTTGTTAAAATAAAATCACTACTTGCATTTACCACTCAGGAAAGTAAGTACTTAGTTAAAAAAATAAAATAATAAGAAAAATGTCTCTTTTTTTTTTTTAAGAACTTGTTTTACATTCAACATTACGTGTACATTTAGTTTCATTCCCCATTTACCATGTCCAACCCTAACCCAATCTCCTCCCCTCCCTATCCTGTAACTCTCCCCCTGTGCCCCTCATATTTATGCACTGCTGTTTGTCCTGCATTTCCTCAATTTGAATGTTGGTCCTCTGATGTCCCGTGGTCTGTTGCTCTAAGGGATGTATTACCATAGAGTATGTGGGTGCGTCATCCTGTGTTGAGTGGTCTACATGTACATCTTTTTAACTCTTGGGTTGAGAGCCAGCCCCTGGGGGTGTGTTTTATTCCAGGCACAGAATGTATTCCAGGGCCATAGTATTGGGGGTCTCGCCAGATTTCATCTGACCAGTAATTCTGGTCATTATTGAGTTTTTGGATTTTGTTCCACATTTTCTCTCCCACTCTATCCAGGATCTCCAAATTTGATCCTTTCCTGAGTGGTTTGCATTGGTAGCTGGGCATCATCTAGTTCTTCTGGTCTCAAGGGCCATCATGTCCTAGGGCTGATTGCTTCCAAATGCCCTTGTTGTGGTTTTTTTTTTTTTTTTTGGTTGGTTTTACGTTCTTCTTCGTTTCTGACACTAGGAGGCTGCCACTTGAAAGCTTTTAAGACCCCAGTTGCTACTCACCAATGTAGGATGTAGAACAAGGCTTTTATGTATTTTGTTGTGCCAATTGAGTCTGGTGTCCCCCAGTACTATGGTCCTGAGGTAGTAGATCTATTGGATCTCTCTCCCACAGTGTCTGGGTGTCTGTGAGGGATTCCTCTGTGTCTGTCTTCTATTGTTTCTGTAAGGATTGCAGGTATTTTGTATCACTGGTGTCTGTGCAAGATTAGACTTAGCTGAATCTATTCTTGGTCTCGAGTACACCTTTGTTCACTGACCCCTATCTGATCATCTCAGGTGTTTATGTGTTTATCTATAGCCTGGTGTTTGGTGTTAATGGCAGCGCAGTATTGTGGACACATTGGTTGATATTAGCATCTGTTGTCTATCTTTTATGTGCACAATTCGGTGTCCTTCCGTTTCCTAATGTTATCATGGTGGTCACAGATCCTTCCCGTGTATCCCTCCCCCTACCTACGTCAGCGTGTAGGCCCCAACTAGCCCGAAATTAATCCCTCCCCTTCCTCCCCATCCCAGTAACCTACTGAGTAAGTTTCCTTTCCCATTCAAACCCTTCTCTGTCTTTTTACAGTAATGGGCTCATTCAGTACTTGCCTTTCTGCAATTGACTTATTTCACTTATCATAATGTCCTCGGGGTTCATCCACATTGTGAGATGATTTGCATATCCCTCATTGTTCTTTAATGTTCTCTTTAATGTAGCATAATATTCCATTGTGTGTATATGCCATAATTTGGTTATCCACTCATTCTTTGATGGGCATTTAGGTTGTTTCCATGTCTTTGCTCTAGGGAATTGTGCTGCAGTGAACATAGGTGTACATAAGTCTGTTCGTGCGCTATCTCTCACCACTTTAGAATGTATTCCTAGTAATGGAATTACTGGGTCAAATGGTACTTCTGTTTTCAGTTTTTTAAGGAAACACCATACCGTTTGTCACAATGGTTGTACCATTTTACGATCCTACCAGCAATGCACAAGAGTTCCAATCTTTATGCAACCTCGCCAGCATTTGTTATTTTCTGACCTGTTGAACTTTGCTGTTATTGCTGGGGTGAGATCATATCTCATTGTTTTGATTTGCATCTCTCTAATGATTAATGATCACAAGCAATTTCTTATGTGTTCTGTTGGCTGCCTGTATATCTTCTTTGGTGAAGTGTCTGTTCAAGTCTTTTGCCCATTTGTGAATTGGGTTATTTGTCTTTTTGATGTTGAGGTGTTGAAGAAATGTCTGTCTTTTAAAGTTCTAAATGTTAATTACTGATCCTGCTGAATATTTTGTGATTTTCTTATAGACAAATGGTGGCCCGGAGTTTGCTGGATACCTTGAGGGAAGTCAGCGATGATGAGAGAGATTGTATTGCTGTTTTGGAAAGAATTAGCAGATTAGCTGATGATTCAGGTATGTATTTATGTAGGGAAAGCAGACTTTCCCAATTTTTTAACATTTGGTTTCTTTTAGCAGATTTGTCTAAAAACTAGTGAAAAGATTAGTGTTATATGGAAAGATAAATAAATTATCAAATCCTTCAGTAATAACAAGGAAAAACAAAGCAAAAAAACTATTGCTAAGACCTGGACGTTGTATAATAGGCCCATTTAGTTTAATTTTTCTCTTAAAAAAATGTAAGATCTTTGCTTTATATCATGTATGTTAATATTTTAGGAGTAGCAATCTTTTAAAAATAATTATAGAATAAATTAAAAGGGATGAAGAGGAGTTTTTTTTTTTTTAGGCAATATAATAAGTAAATGGTTTCTTTCTGTAGGCTATCTCATCAAAAATATGCATCACCCATTTTGTAAAATTAAAGCTGATTTGTTTCCAAAGTGAAAATAGGAGGTCTGCTTAAGACAGGTAAATTTCCAGTCAAAAACTGGGCAGAGAACATGAACAGACACTTCAAAGAGGATGTTCAAGTGAACAACTGATACATTAAAAGATGCTCAACGTCAGAGAAATGGAAATCAAAACCACAATAAGACACCATTTCACTCCCATTAAGATGGCTAAGATTTTTTTTTTTTTAATAAAATAACCAGGGATGTGGAAAAATTGAAACTCTCATCTATTGCTGGTGGGAATACCATTGTGGAAGATAGTCTGCCAGCTCCTCAAAAAACTAGAGGTATAGGTGTTATATGACCCAGCAATTCTAGTCCTAGATATATATCCCATGAATATATACAAATAACACAAGCAGACATATGCATACCTGTGTTCATTACAGTACTATTCCCATAGTTAAGAGATAGAAACAGCCTAAGTACCTGTCAGTGGATGAATGGGTAAGTAAAATGTGGCACATATGTACAGTGATGCAGAAGAATGAGTTCCTAAAACATCTTGGAACATGGATGAACCTGGAGGACATTATACTGAGTGAAATAAAAAGCAAATATGGTATGTTCTCACTTTTATGAAATGACATGAACAGGCAAATATACAGAAGTATTCTTCAGTGCTTACTGGAGACGGGAGTGGAAGAGGATTCACTGTAGATAGTAGACGAGTAGTATTTTTGGTGCTGGAAAAGGTAACACCAAATGAGGGTGAAGTCTGCACAGCTTGATGAAGGTAAACAATGTCACTAAAATGTAAACAAGAAGAAAAGACCTTTTAATAATTGTTATGAAGGTTGGGCAATCTAGTTCCATAGTGATACCACCTCGGAAGCCCAAGGAGGGATCACTGTGAGTTGGATACAAGTCCACGGCAGTGAATTTGGTTTTGGTTTGGTTTATGACATATAATTTTGAAACAATGACAATAACCTAAAAATATATAGGCAGGTATATATGTATGTATATAGACCAGTATATATACAGATATGTGTCATGGATTGAATTGTATTCCCCACAATTATGTCAACTTGGCTGGGCCATAATTTTCAGTGATTGGTAGCTCTGTAATGATATAACCATGCCCCATGCTGTGATCTGATGTGGTCAACCAGTCAGATGTAAGGGGTTGGGTGGGAGGGTTGTATGCAATATCCTTAATCAAGTCACAACCCTGATTCAATGTAAAGGGAATTTCCTGGAGTATGGCCTTCATCAGTTTTTATCGTACAAGAGATAAAAGGAGGGAGAATCAAGCAGAGAGTGGGGGAACTACTATGGGACCTGTGGGAGCTGTGGTGGCATAGTGCCTAAGGCATTTGACTGCTAAACAGCAGGCTGGTGGTTGAAACCCACCAGCCACTCCTGGGAAGGAAGACTTGGCAATCTACTTCTGTAGAGATACCACCTCAGAAACCCAAGGAGGGGGTTGCTATGAATTGGAACTGGCTTGATAGTAGTGAGTGATGGGACTTATTACCACCAAGAGAGAAGAGCTGAGAACAGAGCACATCCTTTGGACCCAGAGTCTTTCCTCTTAGAACCTCCTACACCCAAGGAAAGATTGATGTCAAGACACATGGTGATCTCTAAGGAATGCCAGGCCTATAGATGCTAAAAGGAGAAAAGGACTTTGCTTCTCACCTGTGAGCCAACAGGGAGAGAAAGCCTTCCCTTGGAGCTGGGATCCTGAATTTGGACTTCTACCCTCCTCAAATTGTGAGAGACTAAATTTATTTGTGAAAGCCATTCCCTTGTGATATTTCTGTTACTGCAGCATTAGTTAATTAAGACAGAATTTGATATCTGGAGTGGTTTGCTGTCTAACAGATAGATGGAAGCAGTTTCGGAATTGGGTAATGAGTAGAAGCTTGAAGAATGTTAACCACATACCAAATACCTCATCAAATTGGTTTCCTGGGTTTGAAGGATTGGCATCATCGTCTTGTGGGACCTCTCATTCATTTGGCATGATATAATACAGTTCATAAAGTTCATGTTCTACATCCTGATTTGTAGAGTGGTATCTGGGGTCTTAAAAGTTTATGAGCAACCATCTAAGATATAACTGTTGGTCTCTACTCATACACAGCAAAAGAGAAGAAAACCCAAGATTCAGAGAAGAAAATCTGTAGGACTAATAGTCTACACCAACCACAGCCTCATCTACCCTGAGATGAGAACTAGATGATGTATAGCTACCTCTACTGGCTCCTTGGCCCAGGGCCACATAGATGTTCCTGATAGAAAAAGAGAAAACTGTGGAAAAGAACCTCAAATTCCTTTTAAAAATAAGTAAAAACTACTGGACTAGTTAAGACTGGGGGACTCTTCAAGACTATTTCCCTGGGATACCCTTAAACCTTTAACCAACACTAGCCCCTGGCGTCATCTTTTAGCTAAATAACAGACTGGGTCATGAAATAAAATGAATACTGTGCTCCTTTCAAAAATCATCTCTTTGATACCAGATGGTTGACAATAACTTTAAAACAAAAATGAGAATGTAAGGGAGCAGAGAAACTAGAGTAATGGAAAGAGAACAACCAGAATAGAAGTCTTGAGAATATTCACATTGTGAATCATGTAAACAATGTCACTGAACAGTTTGTGTTTAGAATTTATTGAACGGGAACCTAAACTTCTGTGTAAATCTTTACTGAAATCACAGTAAAATACTATTTTTTGAAAAGAAAAAGATAAACTTAATTTGAGGCTTCCCAAGCATTGATGTTGATACTAAGTTTTCAGCACTTTTTTATACTTGAGTTTGGAAGTAGTTAAAAAATATATATATATTTTATGCCTATTACAACTTTTATTAAATGTATTATGTTTTGATCTCTGACAAACTTTTTTGGCATGTCATCAAGTCTTTTAATTTTTCATTATGCAAATCTTCTGATAAGCAACTCAGTTTATAGGAATATGTTTATTATTTATGTAAGCCTTAATTATTTTTATTTTTGTATAGGATAGAAAGAACATCTGTAAGTTTACTTCTAATCTCCCTCATGATAGTGTTTTTTGTACATAATTGCTTATATATATGTTTGTTCTGGAATGGTTTTAAGAGGGTCCCATTAGGTATAATTTTTACTTAGTTTATTTTTTCATTATTAGGAATATAGCAGTTTAACTTAAACTTGTGACTCTTGCAGCTTATTATGATTATTCCTTTCTTAGTAAAGACATAGATATCTTTAAGGAGAGATGTATTTATATGAATGAAAAGTAAATTATCTCTTACTTGTTTACTAACTATACTTTTTTTAATAAATGTATAAATTTTTATTTTATACATGTCTTTACACATTCTCAGATTGTTAAGTTCATGATAAATGTCTCTATTGACATTTACACTTTCCATTCATTCAGTCAGCATAAAACTGTAATCTGTGCCAAGTTCTAGATTAGATACTAGACCAGTTTCTAAAATGAGTAAGAATTCTTGTCATAGAATTAATGGTGAATGCAACCAACATGTAAAGAATAAATTATAATAGAGAGGATTGGGGCTGGAATCTGAGTTAGATTTACTAGGATGATGAGTTACGGAAAGGAATAGAGCATACCCAGTCAAGGGAATAAGGGAGCTCTGGTAGCATAGTGCCTAAGGCACTTGACTGCTAACCAGAAGGCTGGTGGTTCAAATCCACCAGCCACTCCTCAGAAGGAAGATGGGGCAATCTACTTCCGTAGTGATACTGCCTTGGAAATCCAAGGAGGGATCGCTATGAGTTGGGTCCAACTCGACGGCACATAACTACAACAACAACAATGGTCAAGGGGATAGTGGCCCATTTGGTCATCGTTGAGGAGCCTGCTACATCGTTTAGGAAAATGAGGCTGTTAAATAAAGTAGTAGGTGAGAGCTAAACTGTAAAGGCTTATAATATGCTGTGCTGTTGTTGTTGTTGTTGTTATGTGCCGTCGAGTCGGCCCCGACTCATAGCGACCCCTCCTTGGGTTTCCGAGGCAGTATCACTACGGAAGTAGGATTGCCCAACCTTCCTTCCGAGGAGTGGCTGGTGGGTTTGAACCGCCAGCCTTCTGGTTAATAGTCAAGTGCTTTAGCCACTATGCTACCAGAACTCCTATGCTCCTATGCTGTGCTAGAGAGTCCATTTTTTGTGATTTAGAACAATCATGCAGTTGTATGGATTGACTTGAAAAAGATAAAGACCAGTTAGGAGACTGTTAATTGTCATGAGTACAAATAAGAGGAATTGAAGTATTAGGGAGGAATTCTAGAGCTACCTTAATGATTGAAGAAGTGAAGAAAGAGGGAGGAGTTACCCTGAAGGTTTCTAACTTGATAGGCTGGGTTGATTATGATATTGTTGATAAAAGATATACAACTCTAAAGTTAATGATATATCCATTCTCATAAAGGAACAAGGAAATTAAAACCTTTAAATCTTTCTTCTGCTTTATCTTTTATCAATTTGATTTTTTCTATCCCTTAAATTTATAATCCATATTATTTTATTTTATATAGTTCTTGTTTAGATTTACTATTGAGCTTTCCTGTTTTAAGGTGCTCTGGTGGTATAGTGGGTAAGGCATTTGTTTGGTAACCACAAGGTCAGCAGTTCAAACCCACCAGCTGCTCCATGGGAGGAAGATGAGGCAAACTACTTACGTAAAGATTTGCAGCCTTGGAAACCCAACGGGGTTCGCTGTGAGTCAGAATCTACGCAGTTGCAGGGATTTTGGTTTCCTGTTATAGTCCTCATTAATATATCTTTTATTCTGCTCTTTCCTGGTATAGTTTCTTATTTCTGAAAGGACTTCTATCTATTGAAGAGGGTCTGGTAGTGACATACTTCTTTTCCTTTATCTGAAAGTGTGTTTATTTCACCATTATGTTTAAATTATCATTTATAGTAAGTATAGAAATCTAGTTGGTAGTTTTGATATTATGTTATTTGGTATTTGATAATAATCATTTAATAGTATTGTCTGCTTTCATTACTTGAGGAATTTGGTAACCTAATTTTGTATCTTTGTAGTTAACATTATTTTTTATTTCTCGATTAATTTTAAGATCTTTATTCCTTGATGTTGTGCAGTTTCACTACGATGTATTCAGGTATAGATTTATTTTTATTTATTTTATTCAGGATTTGCCTTGCTTCTTGAATTCAAGGACACTTGCCTTTCCATCAGTTACAGGAAAATTTCAACCATTAACATTTTGAATATTGCCTCTTTCCCATCTTAAGGTCCTTTTTTTTCCTTCTTCTAAAGTTGTTTTGCTCTTATAGGTAGTTTTTATGTGGTTCAGAAAACAGTACTGTTAGATAAATTTATTGTATTTTCTATGACTCTTAACTGCTCTTAAATTTCAGCCCTTAGTTCTGACTTCTGTGTTTTTCATTTTGGTATCTCCATTTTTCATTTCAAAGAGTTTTGTGTGCTTTGTTTTCAGATCATGTTTTTCTTAATAGGCTTTTTTCTCAGTTATATTTCCATTTATTATGCCTCTAAAATAGAATGTTTAAAATGATGATAACTGCTAGAGATTTATAATGAATGACTGAAATTGGTGTTATAATACATAATACTTCTCAGTTGTGTTAATCATTTTGCTCCTGAGGCATTTTTTTGTTTTGTTTTGTAAGCTCCTCTTTAATAGCTCTTCACAGGAATTTGGTATTTACTTCAGCCTTCATTGTAGGATTGTCCCTCAAGTTGTTTTGAGCTGTTCTAGACTCAGGGTTGTTATCAACTAGGAGTAAATGTTGCGTGTGTGTGTGTGTGTAGTGTGTGTGTTTAGGGAGCAGGAGCGGTTGTCCCAGTATGCCTGAATGTATAGTTTTGGAACCTAACTAGTTCCAAGAGTATAATAAACCTAGGGTTTTAGAAATAACATATTTGAAGCAGATGTTTTTATTCTTTTTGTATTGACTCTAACATACTACAAAAAGCACATGAAATCTAAAAATAGAACTCAACTGAAGTTATCACAGAATTAATGCCATGTAATTAATACTCAGATTAAAAAATAGAACTAACATCCCAGAAACCTTTTTAGTGTACTTCCTAATTGTCCCATCCCTCTTCCCTAAAGGTAATCACCATCTGACCACTAAACTATAAATTAGTTTGCCTGCCTGAACTTTGTATGGAACTATAATTCACGTTTGCTCTTGTGTCTGGATTCTTTATATTTCTGAAATTCATCCATGTCGCATGTAGTTATTTTTGTTGATTTTTCTCTTTCGTCATTTACTAGTTTGTTGTATGACTATAAGCCAAAAACAAAAAACCAAACTCACTGCCATTGAGTCGAGTCCAACTCAGCGACCCCCATTGGGTTTTCCGAGGTGATACATCTATGTGGTAGTAGATTGCCCCATCTTTCCTTGCACAGAGCAGCTGGTAGGTTTGAACTGCCAACCTTCTCGTTAGTAGTCAAATACCTTAAGCAATATATTTATCCATTGTTCTGCTAACGGACTTATGGACTGCTTTCAGCATTAGGTTCTTAATGCTGCTCTGAGCAAAGGACTCACTTGGCATCCATGTGCATGCATTTCTGTAGGTGAACACTTAGAAGTGGAGCTAGGAGATCATAGAATATACATATATGCATCTTCAATAGATACGTTGCAGAATTTTTGAAGTTGTATACTGTTCTATAGACCTACAGCAGTATGTGAGGGTTCCTTTTGTTCCATATCTTCACTAACACTTTATTTTAAATTTTGCCAAAAGGGAATGGATAGGTGTGTGGTGGTATCTCACTGTGGTTTTAGTTTACATTTCCTCAGTGACCAAAGAACTTGAGCACCTGATTATATGCTTTTCATACCCTGTTTTTGAAGTGTCTATCCAAGTCTCTTGCTACTTCCCTCCTCTTTTTCTTTTCTTTTCTTTTTTTTTTTTTTGATAGTCTCTTTCTTACAGATTTGCAAGAATTCTTAATATATTCTGGATATGAGCCCTGTGGTATTACATGTCTTATAGGTACCTTTTTCACTCTGTAGCTTGTCTTTTCACACTCTTAGTGGTGCTTCTTAAAGAGATGTTCTCTCTCTTTTTTTAAAATATATTAGAAGGAGAGCTGCTGCATTGTAAATTTTGGTCAATGACATGAGACAAAGTATATGTGAACTGCTGTATGAAAAGTGAATTTACTCTGTAAATCTTCACCCAAATCCTAAAAAAAAAAAAAAAAAAAACTTAAAAAAAAAAAAATATATTAGTGAAAGTTTACAAAGCAAATTAGGTTCCCATTTGACAATTTCTATACAGTTTAGTAATGGTATTAGCTACATTTTTCAGTGTGTCAGCATTCTCTTAAATTGCATTCTGGTTGTTTCATTTCCAGCGCTCTAGTTTCCCTACCCTCTTACCTTCTCATCTTTGCTTTAGAGTGATTGTTGACTTTTTGGTCTCATAATGGTGGTATTTTAATGTACTTATTCATAGGTAATATCCTTTATTTTGTGTGTTACCTTACTATTTGCTAAAAGGTGACTTAGGGATAGTTTCCATTCACAGTTTAAAGAGTAACTCAGGGTGATAGTCTCAGGGAGTTGTCTGGTCCCCACTAGTCTGGTAAATTTGGATTTTGTTAAGAATTTGAGTTTTGTTCTGTATTTTCCTCCCATTCTTTCAGGGTCCGCCTGTTGTGGTCATGATCAGAATGGTCAATAGTGGTAGCCAGGCACCATGTAGTTGAGAAGTGCTCTTTTATGGGTAGTGCAGTTTATGCTTTGTTTAAAAATTTTTCTCTAAAGTCATGGGTATTTTCTCCTGTATTATCTAATCTAGACACCTTATTGTTTTTGGCTTTGGCATTTAGATTTATATTCTACCTGTACTTATTCTTGTGTATGGTATGAAGTAGGGAGCAAGTTTTATTTTGTTTCTTTTTTAAATAAGGATAGCCAGTAGACTTGGCACCATTTGTTGGGGAGACCACCTTTTACCTCTGTTGTTCTGCAGTGATAACTTTTTTTTTTTTTTTTTTAATTTTTTTGTTGTGATTTGGGTGAAAGGTTATAGAGCAAATTTATTTTCTATACAGCAGTTCATACACCCTTTGTTTCATATACACTTTGTTTCATGACAGTTGACTGCAATTCCCCACAGTGTAACAGCTCTCTCCCCACTTCCTCCCTGTATTTACCTCTCCCCTGTGTCTGTCCTTCCTATGCATGTCTGCCCCCTGAGCTATCTCCCTGTACAAATACTGCCTTTCTGTTCTCCCGTGATACATCCTTCTAAGAAGTGTATCTACCCTATGTAAATGTTCACCCTACATGCCTGTCTGTTGTTTGACTGCAAGCTGGAGGAGTGAGTTCGAGACCTGAAGGCTAACTAGGGGCCATAGTCTTGGGGGTTGTAGGGATAACTTTTAATAAATCAGTTGACCATGTGTGTGTGGGTCTGTTTCTGAACTCTTATCTTGTTCCATTAGTCTATTTGTCTAAGTAGGACTTTGATGAAGAAAGTAAGAAAAGGTACTGATTTCATTCTTACTGAAACTATGACTTATAACCTTCTTTTGCTTCAAATAAATATGTAAATGATCAGATTCAATGTTAATCTAGCAAATTCAACATCATTGAAAAGAGTAGAGGTTGTTCTACTTTCTTGTGGGGAGGGGAATTTACATTTTTATTCTTCAGAACAGAAGTATTCTATTTTGCTCACATAATGTCTTAGTTTAAATGGTACAACAGTGTAATTATAATTCCTAGTATTGATGTGTTGATAACATTTTGGCTTTGTAAAATATTAGTATATTTTCTATTGATACTTACATTAATTTCTGTTTGTTGAAGTCTAAAGTCCTACAGGGCACATTTGTGCATATTTACCTTGTTGTTAGGTGCAGTGAAATTGTTACTGACTCACAGGGCTGCTGTGATATTTACCTTCTGATAACTTCAGTGATGTGATTGTTACTGTTGTGTGCTGTTGAGTCGATTTTGACTCACAGTGACCCTATAGGACGGGATATAACTGCCTTATGTTGTTGTTACATGCCGTCAAGTCGGACCCGACTCACAGCGACCCCTCCTTGGGTTTCCGAGGCAGTATCGCTACGGAAGTAGATTGCCCCATCTTCCTTCTGAGGAGTGGCTGGTGGATTTGAACCGCCAGCCTTCTGGTTAGCAGTCAAGTGCCTTAGCCACTATGCTACCAGAGCTCCCAACTGCCTTATAGGGTTTCCTAGGTTATATTCACCGAGGAGAGGTCAACTCTTTCTCTCACAAAGCAAGTAGTAGATTTGAATCTCTAACCTTTCATATAGCAGCTTAGCACTTAACCAATGCCCCACCAGGGCTCTTTGATTAGGATCATTAATAGAGACCAGACTTCTGATTAGGTCTAGTGTAATGACTTGTTACTGATAATATCTGTGTGTTTTAATCACTTGCATTTCTTCCATGAATTGAGTATTTGTAGCCTTATTTTCTTTCGTGTGTTCATTTGAGCAATGGGTTTTTTGTGTATTTTAGTTACTAATAGCTTGTTACACATGTATTTCCTCCCAAGCTGTCATGTATAATAGTGTCTGTTGTTTATAGTGAAGTTTCCATAAAGTGAAATTAGTTGGTTTCTGTGTTTTGTTTGTTTTGGACATGCTTCATACCTCAGGAGTGAACATTTGAAAAATACTATATTTTAGTGCTTTCAATCTTTAGTTTTTACAAAGTTGAGAATTTTAATTCATCTAAAATTTATGTATGATGCAGAGTAGAAATCTTACTCTTTTTTTTTTTTTTTTTAATAAAGCTAACTGATTTTCCCACCATTATGTATTAGAAAGTTTATTGTTTTGAAACTCAGAGATTTGAAATGCCATAGTTCTCACATTAAGATTTGCCATAAATAGTTTTTAGGGTTTTTTTGTTGTTGGTGGTGGTGGTGGTGGTGGTGGTGGTGGTAGTCTTCTTTATTATTCACTCACCCCTTTTAGTCTTAGTTAAATATAACTAAGTCTGACTAAATAGATATTAGAAACCAGTCCTTATTACTTGTTCTATGAGATTCTTAAATAGTAGAAAGTGTACAAATAATGTCATATTGCCATGTTGTAGTATTGAGTGGAATATCAGACACTTAACACAGTGTGGCACAATGTAGTTGATGAGTAAAAATGCATTTTAAGAAACAAATGCATACTACGTGAATACCATGAACCATAGATGCTTGGGGTGAAGTTAGGCCCTCCTTTCATTCATGAAAAGGTTTGCAATTATATTACATTTTTGTAAGCCCTTTTTGTAAGTTGAATATGAAAGTCCAAAGCTTTCCTAAGTAATCTGAAGCCCAGGTAAAGATTTTCTGATTGTGGGAAAATTTGCTCACATTTCTGTTATTTTAATAGAACCAACTGTGAGAGCGGAGCTGATGGAACAGGTGCCTCATATTGCATTGTTTTGTCAAGAAAACCGACCTTCAATCCCATATGCTTTTTCCAAATATTTACTCCCTATTGTGGTTAGATATCTCGCAGACCAGAATAATCAGGTAAGAGTTCTATTTACATGTTCTCAAAGAAAATTTATGCCATATATTGTATGTAGCCTTAGTGGCCTCATTTGAATGTTTTTTCCCTTTGATCACATTATTGTTTTTCAGAAATGACGATTTTTTTGTCTTCGACAATATGTATTGACAGTCTGTGAAGTCTAGCAAGTCTTTTCTAATGACATTACTGATGATAGATAGGAACTGCACTCTTTTTTTTTTTT